>NC_058083.1:526110450-526410450 GCF_014858855.1 Bufo gargarizans | reverse complement strand
TTACAGGGGGCTGTGATCCGCACAATTAACCCCTCAGGTGCCGCACCTGAGGGGTTAATTATGCGTATCATAGCCCCCTGTAAGAGATCAGGTGCTGCCAGGCAGCAGGGGGCCAGACCCCCCTCCTCCCCAGTTTTAAATTCATTGGTGGCCAGTGCGGCCCTCCCCAGTATTATATTCATTGGTGGCCAATGCGGCCCCCCTCCCCCCCTAATTAACCCCCCCCCCATCATTGGTGGCAGCGGAGAGTTCTGATCGGAGTCCCAGTTTAATCGCTGGGGCTCCGATCGGTTACCATGGCAGCCAGAACGCTACTGCAGTCCTGGCTGCCATGGTTACTTATCAATTTTAGAAGCATTATACTTACCTGCGCTGTCTGTGACCGGCCGGGCGCTCCTCTTACTGGTAAGTGATAGGTCTGTGCGGCGCATTGCTTATAGCAAAGACCTGTCACTTACCAGTCGGAGGAGCGCCCGGCCGGTCACAGACAGCGCAGGTAAGTATAATGCTTCTAAAATTCGGAACTCTCCACTGCCACCAATGATTGGGGGGGGGGAATTTTAATTAGAAGGGGAGAGGGGGGCTGCACTGGCCACCAATGAATTTAATACTGGGGAGGGAGGGAGGGGGGGTCCGCACTGGCCACCAATGAATGTAATACTGGGGAGGGAGGGGGGCCGCACTGGCCACCAATGAATTTAATACTGGGGAGGGAGGGGGGTCTGGCTCCTGCTACCTGGCAGCACCTGATCTCTTACAGGGGGCTATGATATGCACAATTAACCCCTCAGGTGCGGCACCTAAGGGGTTAATTGTGCGGATCACAGCCCCCTGTAAGAGATCGGGTGCTGCCAGGCAGCAGGGGGCAGTCATATACACAGTTCTCAGTATATTCTAACTTGAAGCGTCCCCATCACTATAGGAACGCCTCTGTGTTAGAATATACTGTCGGATCTGAGTTTTCACGATCTAACTCAAATCCGATAGTATATTCTAACATAGAGGCGTTCCCATGGTGATGGGGACGCTTCAAGTTAAAATATACCAACGGATTGGAGAAAACTCTGATTCAATGGTATATTAATAGGGACTCCTGACTTTACATTGAAAGTCAATGGGGGACGGATCCGTTTGCAATTGCACCATATTGTGTCAACGTCAAACGGATCCGTCCCCATTGACTTGCATTTTAAGTCTGGACAGATCCGTTTGACTCCGCACGGCCAGGCGGACACGAAAACGCTGCAAGCTGCGTTCGGGTTTCCGCCCTTCTGAGCGGAACGGAGGCCAAACGGAGCCATACTGATGCACTCTGAGTGGATCCGCATCCACTCAGAATGCATTGGGGCTGTACGGATCCGTTAGGGGCCGCTTGTGAGAGCCTTCAAACGGAACTCACAAGCGGAACCCCGAACGTAAGTGTGAAAGTAGCCTAATACTGTAAGGAGTTCCTGCTCCGTACAGTATTGAAACAAAGTTTTATGCGAATCAACTTCGGATGTTTCATCGAAAGTCAATTCGCTCATCCCTACTCACTGCACATAGATTTATACAGCCCCTACTAAGGGAGATCACTGCATGCAGTATATATAGCCACCATTACAGGGAGCTTGCTGCATATATATTTACATGGCCACCACTAGGGGGAGCTCACTGTATATGGATTTATACAGCCACCACTAGGGGGAGCTCACTGCATATGGATTTATACAGCCACCACTAGGGGAAGCTTAGTGCAAATGGATTTATACAGCCTCCACTAGGGGGAGCTCACTGCATTTATATTTATACAGCCATCACTAGGGGGAGCTCAGTGCAAATGGATTTATACAGCTTCCACTAGGGGGAGCTCAGTGCAAATTGATTTATTCAGCCATCACTCGTGGAAGCCCACTGCATTTATATTTATACAGCCACCACTAGGGGGAGCCCACTGTATATGGATTTATACAGCCACCACTAGGGGGAGCTCACTGCATATATATTACAGCCACCACTAGAAGGAGCTCAGTGCAAATGGATTTATACAGCTACCACTAGGGAAGCCCACTACATATGGATTTATACAGCCACCTCTAGAAGGAGCCCAGAGCATACAGATTTTTACAGCTACTGCTAGAAGGGGCTAGGGGGAGCTCAGTGCAAATGGATTTATACAGCCTTCACTAGGGGGAGCTCAGTGCAAATGGATTTATACAGCCTTCACTAGGGGGAGCTCAGTGCAAATGGATTTATACAGCCTCCACTAGGGGGAGCTCAGTGCAAATGGATTTATACAGCCTCCACTAGGGGGAGCTCAGTGCAAATGGATTTATACAGCCTCCACTAGGGGGAGCTCAGTGCAAATGGATTTATACAGCCTCCACTAGGGGGAGCTCAGTGCAAATGGATTTATACAGCTTCCACTAGGGGGAGCTCAGTGCAAATGGATTTATACAGCTAGTATTATAAAATGTAATTGCAATGTTAAAACCTTTGCTGTGTGTGGTATTACATCTCGGCCCCATTCGCTTCAATGCAAGTGAACTGCAATACAGAGACAAGCCAAAGTCAGGGGTGGCGCTGTTTTTGGAGGAAAGCAACCATCTTGTACACTGGACTTAATTCATTTTGCTTTGTCTTGTGAATTACTTGTTTTTGGCCTTTTTTGGGTTCCCCAATGCTAAAAAGTTTGGGGTGCCCTCCTCTAAGGTCTGCCCCCTTGAGATAGGGTGTGCGGGCGCTCCCCGTATGGTGGGGCTGCTCTCCGTGTTGGGCGATCTGGCGGTTTTCTCCTCCCGATACTATCCAGGGTCTCAGAGATGAGTCTATAAAGTGATCCCTCCCGGCCAAACATTTACTTTTCCATAACTAGAACACAGGGAGTGAAGCGCAGACAGAAGACGAGCCCGGCAGATGATTTATGGGCGGCAGGCTCCATGTCATATTTATATCCACTCTCAAAGTGGATGATTCATTGGATTTTCTACGTCCGGAAAATCCGGCGTTTCTCTGTGAGGACGTATAGGAAGAGTGAAATATGACTGGGATCAAGCACAGGAGAGGAGACGCAAGGTCACAGCAGGTGCTGCTTAAAGGGACACTTCACATATCTCCATATGTGTGACACATATCATGCACTCCTCGTACAGTGCCGCCATATCGAGGAGTCACCGTGTGAAAAACGTATTTTTTCCAGTAGCAAACCTTACCCTTATGGAATGCGAAATCCACATCAGAAAACTCCTATACGTGTGAATGTTCCCTAAAAATGGCTTTGCGACAAAATTGCAACATTGTTGTTACTTTAGGAAAATAGTTACAAGTAGATCTCAATACCGGAATTAAACTGATCCGTTTTTAAGCATCAGTTCCGTTAGGATGCGGTTATGTGAAATCAAAACGGAAAAAAAAGATCCATCACTAAATACATTGAAAGTCGATGGGTGACGGATCAGTTTTTTTAGGCTCCTAAAAAAATGGATCAGTCACCATTGACTTAGGGCTTATTCACACAACTGTGCCGTGTTTTGCCGCCCGTGTGCCTTTTCGCAATTTGCGGAACGGAACAGAAGGCCCATTATAGAAATGCCTATTCTTGTCCACAAAACGGACAAGAATAGGACATGACTCATAATTTTTGCGGGGCCACGGAGTGCTGTCCGCATCTTTTGCAGCCCCATTGAAGTGAATGGGTCCTCACCCGAGCCGCAAAAAATGTGGCTCGGATGCGGACCAAAACCATGGTCGTGTGAATGAACCCTTACATTTTTTTCAGTGCCGTATCCGTTTTTCCCCCCCAGTTTTTATGACCGGACACAAAACAGCAGCTTGCACTGAGCTCCCCCTAGTGGAGGCTGTATAAATCCATATGCAGTGAGCTCCCCCTAGTGGTGGCTGTATAAATATATATGCAGTGGGCTCCCCCTAGTGGAGGCTGTATAAATCCATTTGCACTGAGCTCCTTCTAGTGGGGGCTGTATAAATCCATATGCAGTGAGCTCCCCCTAGTGGGGGCTGTATAAATCCATATGCAGTGAGCTCCCTCTAGTGGTGGCTCTATAAATATATATGCAGTGGGCTCCCCCTAGTGGAGGCTGTATAAATCCATTTGCACTGAGCTCCTTCTAGTGGTGTCTGTATAAATATATATGCAGTGTGCTTCTCCTAGTGGTGGCTGTATAAATCCATATGCAGTGAGCTCCCTCTAGTGGTGGCTGTATAAATCCATTTGAACTGAGCTCCTTCTAGTGGTGGCTGTATAAATATATATGCAGTGAGCTCCCCCTAGTGGAGGCTGTATAAATCCATATGCAGTGAGCTCCCTCTAGTGGTGGCTGTATAAATCCATTTGCACTGAGCTCCTTCTAGTGGTGGCTGTATAAATATATATGCAGTGAGCTCCCCCTAGTGGAGGCTGTATAAATCCATATGCAGTGAGCTCCCTCTAGTGGTGGCTGTATAAATATATGTGCAGTGAGCTCCCTCTAGTGGTGGCTGTATAAATATATGTGCAGTGAGCTCCCCCTAGTGGGGGCTGTATAAATCCATATGCAGTGAGCTCCCTGTAATGGTGGCTGTATAAATATATGTGCAGTGAGCTCCCTCTGGTGGTGGCTGTATAAATATATGTGCAGTGAGCTCCCTCTAGTGGTGGCTGTATAAATATATGTGCAGTGAGCTCCCTCTAGTGGTGGCTGTATAAATATATGTGCAGTGAGCTCCCTGTAATGGTGGCTATATACTGTATACAGCATGAAGCGAGTTTCCTTAGTAGCTGCTGGAATGGAAGACATCCTGATGTATCCTCAATGGATCTCTGTCCATTCAGAATGCATAAGGACTAAATCGAAACGTTTTTTTTTCCCCCCGGCATTGAGATCCTCTGCCGGATGTCAATACCGGAAAGCAACAACACAAGTGTGAACAAAGGGATTGTTCACGAATAGAGCAGAGCGCTCCCATTTGATTCAGTGTAGGCAAGCTGCAATACCAGACACAACCTGTGGACAGGTGTGGCGCTGTTTCTTATAGAAGGCATAAAAGTTGTTCTAATCCTGAGTAACCCTTTTAAGGCAGTGAGGAAATTATGGTAACATATGGGCATTTATGACTTTATGTTTTGTAACCAAGGTCCAGAGGCAAACATATACCCTCATAAAATGAATAAACAAACCAAATACAGTGTTAGGTGTTATTATATGCAAGTAAATACATTTAGGCCCCAAATCTTCAATTTTTACTGTTAATAGTTCTGTGTTCAGATGATGGATGCAGCAGCTCTCTCTGCCCCTCTCCAAGCAGAAACTCACAGCACATTCTAAATCACCAGCAGTCGATTCAGCAGCATTATGGAATCCTATCTCTAGGTCTCAGTTCACATTAAATTCGCCATATAAATAAATGGCATCCCACCTCTTCCTCCACAGCCATACCGAGGCGTAATCGCTTGTCCGTTCAGCTCTCAAGGAGCGGCGTCTTCTAGCAAATTCATCATCTCACCAGAGACGGCTACTGGAATGGATTATAATTGATGGCTACTGTATATTATAATCGCTTTACATTTCTCAGGGGCCCCAGTATCTCATACTATTACAGCAAGACCAATGAGCCTGATCCCTCGAAGTCCATATTACATAACGCTAGACAGCATGGATGTGGATTTAGTGATAGTTTATAAGAAATTAAGGCCGAGAGGAACCCTGAGCAGCTACAACAGGGCCCGCAGGCTGCCTCCGAATGTGAGGTGTGTGTCACTTTAAGGGATATTGCAACAATGTATTTCAAAGAAAGATATTGCAACAATAGGAGAGCTACGTAACAATACAGGTCAAAAATGATAATAATGATAAAATGATAATGCGTTTTTTTTTAATAGACTCGATTTTTTGCCAAAATGTTTCCAGGCATAAATGTCGGGGCGGGTTCGCATCAGCATTAGTAATTCCGTTATATAACGGAAGTTAGGATGGAATACAAAACTAAAGCCTCTGCTTTCCGTTTTGCTCCGTCCTAATACATTTCTATGGGCACAAATAACAGTTCCGTTTTTTTCTGTAAAAAAGTCCTGTCGACAGGGTTATAACGAAACACTATAACGGAATTACTAACGCTGATGCGAACCCGCCCTTAGTAAATTTGCCGATGTTCTGGCCCAACTCTCAAGTGGTGAGAAAAGTGTAAAAAAGCCTATGCGACAAAATCCTATTGCAAAGACATTTAAAAAGTCACAAAATCCTGCAACTTTTTTTTACTAAAAAAACTGGCCTATGGATGTTCATCAATGACCACTTTTGTGTTTAAATTCATCACTATCTTCAAGACCTTTGTTTGCTGTCAGTGAATAAGGCTACTTTCACATCCGTTACTGATAATACAACCGTCTGCATCCGTTATAAACGGATCCGGTTGTATTATCTTTAACATAGCCAAGACGGATTCGCCATGAACTCCATTGAAAGCCAGTGGAGGACGGATCCGTTTTCTATTGTGTCCAAGAAAACAGATCCGTCCCCATTGACTTGCATTGTGGGTCTTGGTCCGCATCACATGACGGAAAGAAAACCGCAGCATGCTGCATTTTTCTCTCCGGTATAAAAACGAAACGGAATGCATTTTGGAGCGCTCCGCTCTGTTCAGTTACGTTTTCTCCCCATTGACAATGAATGGGGACATAATGGAAGCGTTTTTTTCCGGTATTGAGACATTATGAGGGATCTCAATACCGGAAAATTTTAACGCTAGTTTGAAAGTAGCTAAACACTCAATAAGGCCTCCTGCACAGGAATGTGTGCTCCCCGTTGCCATGCTGCGGCCCGCAATGCACGAACACCAATCGTGGGGCAGCTGTAGCGGATCGCGGACCCATTCACTGTAATGGATCCGCCTGTTCCGCAAAAATATAGGACATCTTCTATCTTTTTGCGGAACGGAAGTACGGGACGACACCCCACAGAAGCACTCCGTAGTGGTTCTGTAGGGTTCCGATCCGTGCTTCCGTTTCGCACCATTCTGCATTTCCGGATTTGCGGACCCATTGAAGTTAATGGGTCAGCATCCGTGATGCGGAATGCCCATGGAACGGCGCCCGTGTATTGCGGATCCGCAACGGGCAGCACGTGTGCAGGAGGCCTAATGCACTCACAGGCAGTAACTCTGTCCATACCTACTGTAGTCCTGCTCTCAGCTGAGAAGCGGATACTTTGTATCCAGTCTAGACAACGCTTTGTGAGCGAAACAGCCTGGACTGATACAGCAAAGTAGCAGAGAGAAGTGTGCAGCCGCCCCTGATGTGTTTGTCTGGACTGGATACAATTGTAACAAATCCCCAGCTGCGACAAGTTCTAGATGTGTACAGGCTTACTGCCTCTGAGCGTTCTCATTCACTGACAGGAGGCAGAAATATTGAAAATTGTTAAGGACTGAAACACAAAGAGGGAGTTTGCACCAAATGCAAATGAATTATGGCATAAAATACACCAAAAAGCGTTTGGATTTGCACCAAATCTATCAACTGTTTTCTCCAGAATTTTCACCATGAAGAATGCATCAGGCAAATTTTAAAGTGGGCGGGGCTATTAAATTGGCGCATATTACACCTCATTTATCATCCTCTTATCTGCAGAATTGGCTCCAACTGTTGCAGCTTATGTGGCGATATTTTGCGCAAAAAGCTGCATTTATGAAAAGAAAAACCAACTCGTCGTGGAACAAGCAACGGGTAAGTACTAAAGCAAGACGCATTGATTTATATCTCATATAAATGAGCGAAATAACTGGATTTTGGCAGTAAAATGACAAAAAACGAAAAAACGGAAAAAAAAAACCCAGACAAAAAGTTGCAATTAACAAAAAGAAATATCGCAAAAGTTGCAAGTGTGGTCTGGCAAGGGTCGGCTGAAGTGGCGCATTTCAGTTTAAAAAAAGTTTCAATTTAGGGCTACAGGCGTTAAAATGTCGCAAATCGAAAGAAATAGGTGAATAACCAAGTTTATATTTTTAAAAAAGTCACATTTTACAAGCGGCGCGCACCTTTTGATATATGAGGTGAAACAAATCACCACTTTTGATTTGTAATGTTAGTATTTTTTGGCGCCAATTACTTATTATTGATAAATGTCCCCCAGGGTTGGATACATCTCCTACATCTTTAATTCGGGCTCCTCTGTCTTGAGACGTCCCGCCAGTATCAACCTCGCCTCTTTACTGGAGAAACATTGCGACAATTTGAGCGACTTTGTAGAATCTGATATAAACCACGACCACTTATTACCACTTCTCAAAACCGGAGCGCGTGGGGTAAAAATGCTAAATTGTAGCACAAATAACCCAAATATCATAAGGTCCTAATTTGCAACTTTTTGGTCCCAGAATTCCAGGGTGCGATATATATACGTCTCCCCGATTGTATGCTACAAAGTTGTAGAACTTCTCATTTATTTAAGTTTTTTATTTTTTACCTAAAACTGGCGTTAGTCCTACAGATTTGGTTTAGCCTCCTTTTGGCCACTAAAAGACACCAGTAAAATCGCGAGCCCTCTGCTCCGAGGACGTGCGGTTTTTACAGGCTTTTTCTTTTTGTGCCTTTGTTGTTCACACCGACCTGAGACTTTTATTACATCTTTTTTTTCCCATTAGAGAAGTGTAAGGGTAGACGCCTGACGCCATAGCCTGAGCATGCTGAGATGTAAAAAAGACGCCTTAGACCCAAATAATGCACTGAACACCAAAACTATAGAGGAAACTTCCATAAAATCCTTTCAAACCCAAAAAAAGACATAAAAAACTTGCAAAAATTGCAAAAATAATGAAACATAAGAAATGTTACATGATATCATGAGAAAGCAGGAAGCATCCGGCTGAGTCAGGGGTTTCTTACCTCTAGTGCAGTTTCTCATGGTGAAGGAGTCCACAGCGGCCACGCTCGGGCCCCTCTCATCCACGTAATCCACAGAAATACGGAAAGGCTTCATCCTGTATCCAACGGCTCCTCCAATGGTCACCCATCTGTGTTCAGCAAATATGAGGAAATAAGAGAAAAGGGAAAGGCTGATGAGAAGGCAGGTAGCTGCTTTCCAGGTCTGCGGTGGCCCACACCCACATGCCCACCATGCCATCATGTTGGCGGGTCAGAAGCATGCTCTGCCTTGCCCAGTATACAGCTAAGCTATGGACATGTGTCACTGACTCTCCCTCGGCATTCTCACTCATCAATTAAGGACAGACAGAATCTCACGCCGGCCCTTTAATTCCAGAACACAGCATCCATTCTTCCCCTGCACCCATGTCCTGCTGAGGGAGAAAGTCACAGAGGAGCCCAGGCCCCGAGGACACAGGCGCAGCCGATAAATCACAGCCTATAAAAGAGGGGATGTGTTCAGTGGCTAAAGCCCCTCTGTGTGCAACCTCCATCGTCCTCCTGAGAGTCTGAGCATGAGACGGATAATTGGATTAGAGACAAGAAGAAAGACTCATCTTATACAATCACACTGCAAAACATGGAAGCTATATACATGTACAGTACCCAGGGGGCAGTATTATAGTAGTTATATTCTTGTACATAGGAGGCAGTATTATAGTAGTTATAGTCTTGTACATAGGAGGCAGTATTATAGTAGTTATATTCTTGTACATAGGAGCAGTATTATAGTAGTTATATTCTTGTACATAGGAGGCAGTATTATAGTAGTTATATTCCTGTACATAGGAGCAGTATTATAGTAGTTATATTCTTGTACATAGGAGCAGTATTATAGTAGTTATATTCTTGTACATAGGAGGCAGTATTATAGTAGTTATATTCCTGTACATAGGAGCAGTATTATAGTAGGTATATTCTTGTATATAGGAGCAGTATTATAGTAGTTATATTCTTGTACATAGGAGCAGTATTATAGTAGTTATATTCTTGTACATAGGAGCAGTATTATAGTAGTTATATTCTTGTACATAGGAGGCAGTATTATAGTAGTTATATTCATGTAGATAGGAGCAGTATTATAGCAGTTATATTATTGTACATAGGAGGCAGTATTATAGTAGTTATATTCTTGTACATAGGAGGCAGTATTATAGTAGTTATATTCTTGTATATAGGAGCAGTATTATAGTAGTTATATTCTTGTACATAAGAGCAGTATTATAGTAGTTATATTCTTGTACATAGGAGGCAGTATTATAGTAGTTATATTCCTGTACATAGGAGCAGTATTATAGTAGTTATATTCTTGTACATAGGAGCAGTATTATAGTAGTTATATTCTTGTACATAGGAGGCAGTATTATAGTAGTTATATTCATGTAGATAGGAGCAGTATTATAGCAGTTATATTATTGTACATAGGAGGCAGTATTATAGTAGTTATATTCTTGTACATAGGAGGCCGTATTATAGTAGTTATATTCTTGTATATAGGAGCAGTATTATAGTAGTTATATTCTTGTACATAAGAGCAGTATTATAGTAGTTATATTCTTGTACATAGGGGCAGTATTATAGTAGTTATATTTCTGTACATAGGAGTAGTATTATAGTAGTTATATTCTTGTACATAGGAGCAGTATTATAGTAGTTATATTCTTGTACATAGGAGGCAGTATTATAGTAGTTATATTCTTGTACATAGGAGCAGTATTATAGTAGTTATATTCTTGTACATAGGAGCAGTATTATAGTAGTTATATTCCTGTACATAGGAGCAGTATTATAGTAGTTATATTCCTGTACATAGGAGGCAGTATTATAGTGGTTATATTCTTGTATATAGGAGCAGTATTATAGTAGTTATATTCTTGTACATAAGAGCAGTATTATAGTAGTTATATTCTTGTACATAGGAGGCAGTATTATAGTAGTTATGTTCTTGTACATAGGAGACAGTATTATAGTAGTTATATTCTTGTACATAGGGGCAGTATTATAGTAGTTATATTCTTGTACATAGGAGCAGTATTATAGTAGTTATATTCTTGTACATAGGAGCAGTATTATAGCAGTTATATTCTTGTACATAGGAGGCAGTATTATAGTAGTTCTATTCTTGTACATAGGAGCAGTATTATAGTAGTTATATTCTTGTACATAGGAGGCAGTATTATAGTAGTTATATTCTTGTACATAGGAGCAGTATTATAGTAGTTATATTCCTGTACATAGGAGCAGTATTATAGTAGTTATATTTTTGTACATAGGAGCAGTATTATAGTAGTTATATTCTTGTACATAGGAGCAGTATTATAGTAGTTATATTTTTGTACAAAGGAGCAGCAATATAATGGTGATATTCTTGACCATGTGAGGTCACCTCTCTAATCAGATCAGGTTTTCTTATGAATGTCATATAAGAGCACTACTAACTTATTTTTTTTTATGGATTGTTTCACTCCAGTAAATAACAGTTATCAAGTAGAGAAAGTTAATACAAAGCACTTACTAATGTATTGTGATTGTCCCTATTGCCTCCTTTGCTGGCTGGATTCATATTTCCATCACATTATACACTGCTCGTTTCCATGGTTATTACCACCCTGCAATCCATCATTTGTGGTCGTCCTTGAACACTATAGGAAAAAGCACCAGTTTATGTAAGCTCCCACGGTCCCGGCCACCCAATAGGCCTGTGCTTCTTCCTATAGTGTGCAGGGACGACCACCACTGATGGATTGTAGGGTGGTCATAACCATGGAAACGAGCAGTGTACAATGTGATGGAAAAATAAATCCAGCCAGCAAAGGAGGCAATATGGACAATCACAATACATTAGTAAGTGCCTTGTATTCACTTTCTCTACATGATAAATGCTATTTGCTGAAGTTAGAGAACCCCTTAAAGTGCTTTCTTGTAGTTTGTGTTTTATGCCGGCATTTCCTGCCTTATGCCCCAAGCATCATAAATAAATGTTGTTTTAAAAGGTTTTGTTTGTATGGAGAACGGACTAGATCAGGGCACTCTCTGCGATTACTCTTATAACTCGCTGACTCTGCGCTTTAATTAAGAAAACATTTTTAACAAATGTATAACAGGTTAAATAGCAATAAGATGGTGACGAGCTGTAAATTTTGAAGGATGTGAGTGGAGTGAATGATACTTAAGGAGGATAAATAAAAGTCACATTAATAATCAGTGCAGCGGTTCCTGCGAGTCTATGACGTTACTGTAAGAACAGATGCTGCAGACCGTTGCGCTACCTTCAGCTGAACATCACTTCATGTGCCTGCTGGAATGCATCAGCTCCAGGCTCATGAAACCTACGGAGATTGGGGCAGGTTTCTACAAAACAATAGGCTTTTAGGATTTTGGTTATATTTTCTACACTTGCGATTTGAGGATGTAGCAGAGCTGAGTTTGGTGCATCCATGATTTTTGGTCTGTGGGTTTAATACAGGACGTAACGCATTAATCGAGTTGTGGTTGTATTATGTTTAGATAAGGCTGCCCTCCGAGCTGCTTTTCTGACCATCCCCTCCCTAAGGGCTCATGCACACGACCATAGGATGTTTTGCGGTCTGCAAATCGATATCGTCCGTGTGCATTCTGCATTTTGCGTAACGGAACGTCCGGCCCCTAATAGAACAGTCCTGTCCTTGTCTGTAATACGGACAATAATACGACATGTGCACACAGAGTCATTTCAGTTTTTTCCCCCAACCCCATTGAAGTGAATGGTTCCGCATGCTGGCTGCGCTAAAAACTGAATGTACACTGAAAAAAAAATACGTTTGTTTGCATGAGCCCTAAGGCCCCTTTCACACGGGCGAGAAATCCGTGCAGGTGCAATGCGTGAGGTGAATGCATTGCGCCTGCACTGAATCCGGACCCATTTACTTCAATAGGGCTGTTCAGATTAGCGGTGATTTTAATGCATTACTTGTGTGTTGCGTGAAAATCACAGCCTGTTCTATATTCTGCGTTTTTCAGGCAACAGAGGCCCCATAGAAATGAATGGGTCTGAGTGGAAATCGCAAGCATCCGCAAGCAAGTGCGATTTTCACGCATGGTTGCTAGGAGATGATGTAAGTAAATTGATAAAAGTCAATTTGCTGTATTATTTTCCCTTATAACATGGCTATAAGGGAAAATAATAGCATTCTGAATACAGAATGCATAGTACAATAGCGCTGGAGGGGTTAAAAAATATAAAAAATTAACTCGCCTCATCCTGTTGTACGCGCAGCCGGCATCGTCTTCTTTCTTCTTATTTCAGGACCTGCAAAAGGACCTTTAATGACGTAATCACGTGGTGGGCGCGGTGACGTCAGCGCAGGTCCTGCTGAATGAAGATACAGTTGCAAGAAAAAGTATGTGAACCCTTTGGAATGATATGGATTTCTGCACAAATTGGTCATAAAATGTGATCTGATCTTCATCTAAGTCACAGCAATAGACAATCACCGTCTGCTTAACCTAATAACACACAAAGAATTACATGTTACCATGTTTTTATTGAACACACCATGTAATCATTCACAGTGCAGGTGGAAAAAGTATGTGAACCCTTGGATTTAATAACTGGTTGAACCTCCTTTGGCAGCAATAACTTCAACCAAACGTTTCCTGTAGTTGCAGATCAGACGGGCACAACGGTCAGGAGTAATTCTTGACCATTCCTCTTTACAGAACTGTTCCAGTTCAGCAATATTCTTGGGATGTCTGGTGTGAATCGCTTTCTTGAGGTCCTGCCACAGCATCTCAATCGGGTTGAGGTCAGGACTCTGACTGGGCCACTCCAGAAGACGGAATTTCTTCTGTTTAAGCCATTCTGTTGTTGATTTACTTCTATGCTTTGGGTCGTTGTCCTGTTGCAACACCCATCTTCTGTTAAAGGGAACCTGTCACCTGGAAAAGACAATTTGCACTAATCACAGTACCTTAAACTATCTCTCATAGTGTGCCCAAAGATGTATTCATATCTTCTTTCTGCGTTGTGCTGTCTCATAAAATCGACTTATAAAACTGTGTTTAGCACCTTTTTGAAGTCGTGCTGAAGTCACGGGGGCAGCGGCCTCCTTGACTTAACCGTCGGATAAGCCCGCCCCTATGCCGCTCCTCCGCATATTGATAGACATTTTTCCCTGTAGCCGTAACCGCGCTCTTCTCGCGCATGCGTCGTGCGTGTCCTGCCACAGCATGATCCCGGCTACGGCTCCCTCCCTCCCTGGCATCTTCTTGTTCACTGCGCCTGCACCGTTCCTATACAGCACGCTCGCGCCCATCGCTTCTCTCCTGCGGCGTGAGCGCGATCACTGTCTGCTTGCACTGCAGCGCAGGCGCAGTGAACATGCAGATGCCAGGGAGGGAGGGAGCCGTAGCCAGGATCGCGCTGCAGCAGGACGCGCACGGCGCATGCGCGAGAAGAGCGCGGTCATGACTACAGGGAAAAATGTCCATCAATATGCGGAGGAGCGGCATAGGGGCGGGCTTATCCGACGGTTGAGTCAAGGAGGCCGCTGCCCCCGTGACTTCAGCACGACTTCAAAAAGGTGGCAAACACAGTTTTATAAGTCGATTTTATGAGACCGCATAATGCAGAAAGAAGATATGAATACATCTTTGGGCACACTATGAGAGATACTTTAAGGTACTGTGATTAGTGTAAATTGTCTTTTCCAGGTGACAGGTTCCCTTTAAGCTTCACCTGGTGGACAGATGGCCTTAAGTTCTCCTGCAAAATGTCTTGATAAACTTGGGAATTCATTTTTCCTTCGATGATAGCAATCCGTCCAGGCCCTGACGCAGCAAAGCAGCCCCAAACCATGATGCCCCCACCACCATACTGCATAGTTGGGATGAGGTTTTGAGGTTGGTGTGCTGTGCCTCCTTTTCTCCACACATAGTGTTGTGTGTTTCTTCCAAACAACTCAACTTTGGTTTCATCTGTCCACAGAATATTTTGCCAGTACTGCTGTGGAACATCCAGGTGCTCTTGTGCAAACTGTAAACGTGCAGCAATGGTTTTTTTGGACACAGCAGTGGCTTCCTCTGTGGTATCCTCCCATGAAATCCATTCTTGTTTAGTGTTTTACGTGTCGTAGATTCGCTAACAGGGATGTTAGCATATGCCAGAGACTTCTGTAAGTCTTTAGCTGACACTCTAGGATTCTTCTTCCCCTCATTGAGCAGTCTGCGCTGTGCTCTTGCAGTCATCTTTACAGGATGGCCACTCCTAGGGAGAGTAGCCGCAGTGCTGACCTGTCTCGATTTATAGACAATTTGTCTTACCGTGGACTGATGAACAGCAAGGAGACTGGAGATACTTTTATAACCCTTTCCAGCTTTATGCAAGTCAACAATTCCTAATCGCAGGTCTCCTGAGAGCTCTTTTGTGCGAAGCATCATTCACATCAGGCAATGCTTCTTGTGAAAAGCAAACCCAGAACTGGTGTGTTTTTTATAGGGCAGGGCAGCTGTAACCAACACCTCCAATCTCATCTCATTGATTGGACTCCAGTTGGCTGACACCTCACTCCAATTAGCTCTTGGAGATGTCATTAGTCTAGGGGTTCACATACTTTTTCCACCTGCACTGTGAATGTTTACATGGTGTGTTCAATAAAAACATGGGAACATGTAACTCTTTGTGTGTTATTAGTTAAGCAGACTGTGATTGTCTATTGTTGTGACTTAGATGAAGATCAGATCACATTTTATGACCAATTTGTGCAGAAATCCATATCATTCCAAAGGGTTCACATACTTTTTCTTGCAACTGTAGAAGGATCTTCTATCTTCATTCAGCAGGACCTGCGCTGACGTCACGTGGTGAGAGCCATTAAGTCATCAAAGGTCCTTTGGCAGGTCCTCATCTCAATACTGAAATTCACAACGCAAGTGCGAAAGTAGCCTAACATGCCTGAAACACGCTTTCTATCTGATGAGAGGTTTGGGCAGCTGCTCTATTTCTCCACATTGCTTGATACTGCAGCACTGCTTGTTTAGACTGGCTGCTGTGTAAGAGCACAAGCTCAGCAGTAAGTCAGCTTATGGAGAGCGGATTGTGGTACCAGATATGTTATTGGCTTGCATCATAGTGTAGGTTAAGTCCTAGTTCACACTTCAGAGTGCTTTGGTCATCCGTGATAAGAAGATAACAATATAAGGTATAATGGACAGATTTGCACCATTTCTATGTTTTTGACCTGCACCTAGCTTTGGCTTAGAATCACTGATGGAAGTCACTGAACAAACACTGAAGAGTGAGCTAAGCCTAACACAGTTCACCTAATTTCTTTTTGTTTAATGCAATGCCTCCTCTGACCACACGGGGTGCTGTCACATTGCCAAATGTCATAAGCAGCACATTGCACTAGGCACCTATAATAAAATACATGAAATGCAATAATATAAAGCTCCACCTAGTGGTAGAGCTAGGTAGTGTGCTCATTTTACTCCTAGTTTTAGTTAGATATTATAAGATATTGATGATGTAGCCCACATCTATATCACACATGAAAATACTAAAAGGCTACATTGTTGCTCATGTTATAACGGGATGCTAGGATATGGCATCACTTTATGATGTATTATCTTACTACAATCCTAAAAACAAAGGGACCACGGCGCTGGTTTAGCTGTGCGTCACCGTCCGTGCCTTTTCTTGCAGGTAAACTTCTCTCTAGGATGCTGCAGAACAGCTTTACTGAAGTGATTGGGGCTGGTGGCGGCCCGGGAGGAGAGCTGTAAAAAGGGGCGCAACGCTAAATCACTGCGGCCCTTCAGTGTCAGGATCGGTGGGGGTCGTCCCATAAGTCAGACCTCCACTGTTCATGAAGTGATGGCCTATTCTAGCAACATGCCTTCACTTTACAAATGGAGAATATCCCTCTAACTCTGCAGGTGGGGTCATGCTCAGTGGACACTTGTGGGCATGCCATGATAGAAATCATAGATTTATTAGGACTTGTGTCATTTCAGTGATACTTGTTTGTATCCAAATATTGGCAAGGTGACCTCATACATTTTAGGGGCTCCGGTCAGGTCTCTATAGGTGGTGTCCACCTTCACGAGGGGTATGGGTGTCATGGCGTAGCACTAATAGGAAGACCCCATTATGACTTTTCCACTTTCTCCACTATTTATGGGTGACGCCTGCAGACACTGCCCCCCCTCCCCCGCTATGGTCCCGCTCTCCGATTTTCCTGTAATGTAAGTTTCAAAATCTGCTTATTTTTTGTTCAGTGTCAAACAACTAAATGAATTGGAAAACTCATTATCTGAGCCCCAGCTGTCCAGTGCTCCGGGGCTCCGGTCCTGCCAAAGCTTTAATATTTTTCTAATTGATACGTAATTAACCAATTAAGCGTGTTGGGTAGTATCAGCAGTGGCCATATTGTGGGTGTAATGACAGCGGAGGATTGATGAGCGCATTAGGTATTCCGCGCAGTGACCAGATCGCTGTCTGTACAAGTGCCTATGTATCTCCAGAGTTAGAAGATCTCAAAGGGTTCGAGAGACAATTAGGAGACAACTTCAGGGTGCTGATGGGTCATTAGGTACTTGAATTAAAGTGGCACTCTAGAAATAAAACCGAACATGTCCACTGTGACGAATCCTTCACCTCTCCTCAATAATTTTTTATTTATTTTTTAGATAAGTTTAAATAGATTGGGGTCATTGCCTGAAAATGGGAACAGTGGGAAGCTGGTGACAACAGCAGAGCTCCTTAAAGGGTCTGTGCACCTTTGTGAGAGGGGTGGTGGTGGTGGTGGGGGGGTGTTGATATTTGGCAATCCTCCCCTTCTTCGAAGACCTGGGAAAGGGAAGCATACTTACCTTCTTCCTGTCTCTGGCTCCCAGCGCCTTTGCTCCCCGACCTCGGCTGGGCTCTGTGGTTGGCTGCAGCAGTGACCTGCTCTCCCTACGTCACGACAAATGGTCACGTGACACACAAAAAAGCAGGTCACCGCTGCAGCCAGCAATTTGCTGCAGTCGGGTCAAACAGGAGCACGGAGGAGTAGCCAAGACACAGGAGCAAAGGAGCCAGCGCCTTAAAGCAAGTAAGCGTGCTACCCTTCACAGGTGTGCCCAGGAGGGGGTTCCCCAAAAAAAACTCACCTTCAAAATTAACTTCAACTCCTGTCCAATCTCCGTTTACGGCAAAGGTGAACTGATTGTGGTGGGCACTGTTATTGTGTTCCCTGGTATTCAAGGGAATCGCCGATTTGCTCAATGGGCAAGGTAGGCAATAGAGGTGGGTGGTAGTTGTCGAATTTCAGGTTCTGCTCTCCTGGTTGTTGTCATTACAACATTGGGAGTTCAGTGCAACATACATAGTAGAAAAAGACATCCATCCATCCATCCAGTTCAGCCTGTTATCCTGCAAGTGTGGGATTGGGCACTTGTTCCTGTGGTCTGTAGGTCTGGAGGGGAGAAGTGCTGTGGTCTAAGGTAAGTCTTGTGGCTGCTGTCATATCACGGCACATGGCTGTCACTGTTGTTGAGCGGTATGTCTGCCGCAGTTCACAATGTGACCTTTTAGGGATCAGATATGTAAGTGAGTCCTTAACCAGGATCCCTTTTGCCAGGGAGTGGTATATGAAGGTCCACACTCAAGGATTGCAGAAACATTAGGACATAGAGTTAATGTCATAACAAAAATGTTACTGGGCCAACAAGCTTAATGGTTACAAAGATCTCAAGAAGATGCAACAGAGTTAATGGTTACAGTTCTTAAAAGAGTCATCAGGCTTGGGTTCTCAGACCTTCCTTGATGGACATCAACAACTTTGCTCTGGAGTCTCCCTTTGGTGGCAGTAATGAAGATGGTTGTGCTTGGAGGAGGACATGGCTACCCTCCACAGGCACAGGTGTGACCACAGGCCAGGGATCCTATCCATACAGCTCACTTACACACTCACTGTATGCTCAGTACACTTCGACTGTCTTCCTATCACAGTCCGTTATGACACTCTCTACATGGACGTTCCTCTTTCCGGTAAGCTGGTTCTTCTGTTTCTCCTGCCACAGGTCCTATGAATGCTATTAAGAGCTATGGTAGGCTGCCCCTGCTCAACACTCCCCTCTGCTACAGGTGTCGCTTCTCTTACTAGTCTCCAGATTCCTATGATGGATAAGCATCACTCACCTCCACTTCCTAGCTAACTACCATGCAGTATGGCTGGTCCTCTGCATACCAGTGACTTTAGATTCTGTCAGCGCTCTTTCTCCCTTCACACTTTGCATGCAGAGACCACAAAGTTCCCTGGGCACTACACAGTGAAGAGATTTTTTAGACTCAACCCCTAAGGCCTCTTTCACGCGACCGTATGGCTTTTTCAGTGTTTTGCGGTCCGTTTTTCACGGATCCGTTTTTTTTGTTTTCGTTGTGTTTCCATTTCTGTTCTGTTTTTCCGTATGGCATATACAGTAATTACATAGAACAAATTGGGCTGGGCATAACATTTTTAATAGATGGTTCAGCAAAAACGGAACGGATACGGAAGACATACAGATGCATTTCCGTATGTGTTCCGTTTTCTTTGCGGACCCATTGACTTGAATGGAGCCACGGAACGTGATTTGCGGGCAATAATAGGATATGTTCTATCTTAGAATGGAACGGAAAAACGGAAATACGGAAACGAAACGCATAAGGAGTACATTCTGTATTTTTTGCTGGATCATTGAAATGTATGGTTCTGTATACGGACCATATACGGAACGCAAAAAACGGCTCGTAAACGAAAAAACAAAAACGGTCATGTGAAAGAGGCTTAAAGATGACTCCTGACTAGGGATGAGCGAACTCGAACTGTATAGTTCGGGTTCGTACCGAATTTTGGGGTGTCCGTGACACGGACCCGAACCCGGACATTTTCGTAAAAGTCCGGGTTCGGGTTCGGTGTTCGTCGCTTTCTTGGCGCTTTTGTGACGCTTTCTTGGCGCTTTTTGAAAGGCTGCAAAGCAGCCAATCAACAAGCGTCATACTACTTGCCCCAAGAGGCCATCACAGCCATGCCTACTATTGGCATGGCTGTGATTGGCCAGAGCACCATGTGACCCAGCCTCTATTTAAGCTGGAGTCACATAGCGCCGCCCGTCACTCTGCTCTGATTAGCGTAGGGAGAGGTTGCGGCTGCGACAGTAGGGCGAGATTAGGCAGATTAACTCCTCCAAAGGACTTGATTAACTGATCGATCTGCAGCTGTGGATCATTGAGCTGCTGATCCTCAATTGCTCACTGTTTTTAGGCTGCACAGACCGTTTGTCAGTCACATTTTTCTGGGGTGATCGGCGGCCATTTTGTGTCTTGTGGTGCGCCAGCACAAGCTGCGACCAAGTGCATTTAACCCTCAATGGTGTGGTTGTTTTTTGGCTAAAGCCTACATCAGGGTGAAGCTGTCACACCAAGTGCATTTAACCAGCAATAGTCTGTTTATTTTTTGGCCATATACTACATCAGGGGCAAGCTGCGCCCGTCACCAAGTGCATTTAACCCTCAGTAGTGTGGTTGGTCAAGCTATCACACCAAGTGCATTTAACCAGCAATAGTCTGTTCATTTTTTGGCCATATACTAAATCAGGGGCAAGCTGCGCCCGTCACCAAGTGCATTTAACCAGCAATAGTCTGTTCATTTTTTGGCCATATACTACATCAGGGGCAAGCTGCGCCCGTCACCAAGTGCATTTAACCCTCAGTAGTGTGGTTGGTCAAGCTGTGACACCAAGTGCATTTAACCAGCAATAGTCTGTTCATTTTTTGGCCATATACTACATCAGGGGCAAGCTGCGCCCGTCACCAAGTGCATTTAACCAGCAATAGTGTGGTTATTTTTTGGCCATTTTGGCCATATCCCAGTCTAATTCTGTCACTAAATCCATACCGGTCACCCAGCGCCTAAATACTAGGCCTCAAATTTATATCCCGCTAAATCTCTCGTTACCGCTGTCCTGTTGTGGCTGGGAAAGTTATTTAGTGTCCGTCAAAGCACATTTTTTGTTCTGGGTTGAAATACAATTCCCAATTTAGCAATTTAAAAATTTAGTGGTTTCTGCTGTATCAGAGCTATTTGAAATCTATCCCTAAAAGGGTATATAATATTCAAGGTGCACATAGGGTCATTCAGAATAACTTCACACACACCCGCTTCTGTGCATTTCCAAGTCTAATTCTGTCACTAAATCCATACCGGTCACCCAGCGCCTAAATACTAGGCCTCAAATTTATATCCTGCTAAATCTCTCGTTAACGCTGTCCTGTTGTGGCTGGGAAAGTTATTTAGTGTCCGTCAAAGCACATTTTTTGTTCTGGGTTGAAATACAATTCCCAATTTAGCAATTTCATAATTTAGTGGTTTCTGCTATATCAGAGCTATTTGAAATCTATCCCTAAAAGGGTATATAATATTCAAGGTGCACATTGGGTCATTCAGAATAACTTCACACACACGCTTCTGTGCATTTCCAAGTCTAATTCTGTCACTAAATCCATACCGGTCACCCAGCGCCTAAATACTAGGCCTCAAATTTATATCCCGCTGAATTTGAATACAATACATTGTGCCAAATAATATATTTGTTGTTGTGGTGAACCATAACAATGAGAAAAACATCTAGTAAGGGACGCGGACGTGGACATGGTCGTGGTGGTGTTAGTGGACCCTCTGGTGCTGGGAGAGGACGTGGCCGTTCTGCCACATCCACACGTCCTAGTGTACCAACTACCTCAGGTCCCAGTAGCCGCCAGAATTTACAGCGATATATGGTGGGGCCCAATGCCGTTCTAAGGATGGTAAGGCCTGAGCAGGTACAGGCATTAGTCAATTGGGTGGCCGACAGTGGATCCAGCACGTTCACATTATCTCCCACCCAGTCTTCTGCAGAAAGCGCACAGATGGCGCCTGAAAACCAACCCCATCAGTCTGTCACATCACCCCCATGCATACCAGGGAAACTGTCTCAGCCTCAAGTTATGCAGCAGTCTCTTATGCTGTTTGAAGACTCCGCTGGCAGGGTTTCCCAAGGGCATCCACCTAGCCCTTCCCCAGCGGTGAAAGACATAGAATGCACTGACGCACAACCACTTATGTTTCCTGATGATGAGGACATGGGAATACCACCTCAGCATGTCTCTGATGATGACGAAACACAGGTGCCAACTGCTGCGTCTTTCTGCAGTGTGCAGACTGAACAGGAGGTCAGGGATCAAGACTGGGTGGAAGACGATGCAGGGGACGATGAGGTCCTAGACCCCACATGGAATGAAGGTCGTGCCACTGACTTTCACAGTTCGGAGGAAGAGGCAGTGGTGAGACCGAGCCAACAGCGTAGCAAAAGAGGGAGCAGTGGGCAAAAGCAGAACACCCGCCGCCAAGAGACTCCGCCTGCTACTGACCGCCGCCATCTGGGACCGAGCACCCCAAAGGCAGCTTCAAGGAGTTCCCTGGCATGGCACTTCTTCAAACAATGTGCTGACGACAAGACCCGAGTGGTTTGCACGCTGTGCCATCAGAGCCTGAAGCGAGGCATTAACGTTCTGAACCTGAGCACAACCTGCATGACCAGGCACCTGCATGCAAAGCATGAACTGCAGTGGAGTAAACACCTTAAAACCAAGGAAGTCACTCAGGCTCCCCCTGCTACCTCTTCTGCTGCTGCCGCCTCGGCCTCTTCTGCTGCTGCCGCCTCGGCCTCTTCCTCCGCCTCTGGAGGAACGTTGGCACCTGCCGCCCAGCAAACAGGGGATGTACCACCAACACCACCACCACCACCTCCGTCACCAAGCGTCTCAACCATGTCACACGCCAGCGTTCAGCTCTCCATCTCACAAACATTTGAGAGAAAGCGTAAATTCCCACCTAGCCACCCTCGATCCCTGGCCCTGAATGCCAGCATTTCTAAACTACTGGCCTATGAAATGCTGTCATTTAGGCTGGTGGACACAGACAGCTTCAAACAGCTCATGTCGCTTGCTGTCCCACAGTATGTTGTTCCCAGCCGGCACTACTTCTCCAAGAGAGCCGTGCCTTCCCTGCACAACCAAGTATCCGATAAAATCAAGTGTGCACTGCGCAACGCCATCTGTGGCAAGGTCCACCTAACCACAGATACGTGGACCAGTAAGCACGGCCAGGGACGCTATATCTCCCTAACTGCACACTGGGTAAATGTAGTGGCAGCTGGGCCCCAGGCGGAGAGCTGTTTGGCGCACGTCCTTCCGCCGCCAAGGATCGCAGGGCAACATTCTTTGCCTCCTGTTGCCACCTCCTCCTTCTCGGCTTCCTCCTCCTCTTCTTCCACCTGCTCATCCAGTCAGCCACACACCTTCACCACCAACTTCAGCACAGCCCGGGGTAAACGTCAGCAGGCCATTCTGAAACTCATATGTTTGGGGGACAGGCCCCACACCGCACAGGAGTTGTGGCGGGGTATTGAACAACAGACCGACGAGTGGTTGCTGCCGGTGAGCCTCAAGCCCGGCCTGGTGGTGTGTGATAATGGGCGAAATCTCGTTGCAGCTCTGGGACTAGCCAATTTGACGCACATCCCTTGCTTGGCGCATGTGCTGAATTTGGTGGTGCAGAAGTTCATTCACAACTACCCCGACATGTCAGAGCTGCTGCATAAAGTGCGGGCCGTCTGTTCGCGCTTCCGGCGTTCACATCCTGCTGCTGCTCGCCTGTCTGCGCTACAGCGTAACTTCGGCCTTCCCGCTCACCGCCTCATATGCGACGTGCCCACCAGGTGGAACTCCACCTTGCACATGCTGGACAGACTGTGCGAGCAGCAGCAGGCCATAGTGGAGTTTCAGCTGCAGCACGCACGGGTCAGTCGCACTACAGAACAGCACCACTTCACCACCAATGACTGGGCCTCCATGCGAGACCTGTGTGCCCTGTTGCGCTGTTTCGAGTACTCCACCAACATGGCCAGTGGCGATGACACCGTTATCAGCGTTACAATACCACTTCTATGTCTCCTTGAGAAAACACTTAGGGCGATGATGGAAGAGGAGGTGGCCCAGGAGGAGGAGGAGGAGGAGGAGGAAGAGGGGTCATTTTTAGCACTTTCAGGCCAGTCTCTTCGAAGTGACTCAGAGGGAGGTTTTTGGCAACAGCAGAGGCCAGGTACAAATGTGGCCAGCCAGGGCCCACTACTGGAGGACGAGGAGGACGAGGATGAGGAGGAGGTGGAGGAGGATGAGGATGAAGCATGGTCACAGCGGGGTGGCACCCAACGCAGCTCGGGTCCATCACTGGTGCGTGGCTGGGGGGAAAGGCAGGACGATGACGATACGCCTCCCACAGAGGACAGCTTGTCCTTATCCCTGGGCAGCCTGGCACACATGAGCGACTACATGCTGCAGTGCCTGCGCAACGACAGCAGAGTTGCCCACATTTTAACCTGTGCGGACTACTGGGTTGCCACCCTGCTGGATCCACGCTACAAAGACAATGTGCCCACCTTACTTCCTGCACTGGAGCGTGATAGGAAGATGCGCGAGTACAAGCGCACGTTGGTAGACGCGCTACTGAGAGCATTCCCAAATGTCACAGGGGAACAAGTGGAAGCCCAAGGCCAAGGCAGAGGAGGAGCAAGAGGTCGCCAAGGCAGCTGTGTCAATGCCAGCTCCTCTGAGGGCAGGGTTAGAATGGCAGAGATGTGGAAAACTTTTGTCAACACGCCACAGCTAACTGCACCACCACCTGATACGCAACGTGTTAGCAGGAGGCAACATTTCACTAACATGGTGGAACAGTACGTGTGCACACCCCTCCACGTACTGACTGATGGTTCGGCCCCATTCAACTTCTGGGTCTCTAAATTGTCCACGTGGCCAGAGCTAGCCTTTTATGCCTTGGAGGTGCTGGCCTGCCCGGCAGCCAGCGTTTTGTCTGAACGTGTATTCAGCACGGCAGGGGGCGTCATTACAGACAAACGCAGCCGCCTGTCTACAGCCAATGTGGACAAGCTGACGTTTATAAAAATGAACCAGGCATGGATCCCACAGGACCTGTCCATCCCTTGTCCAGATTAGACATTAACTACCTCCCCATAACCATATATTATTGGACTCCAGGGCACTTCCTCATTCAATCCTATTTTTATTTTCATTTTACCATTATATTGCAAGGCTACCCAAAGTTGAATGAACCTCTCCTCTGCCTGTGTGCTAGGCCTAAATATATGCCAATGGACTGTTGCAGTGGTGGCTGACATGAAGCCTGATTCTCTGCTATGACATGCAGACTAATTCTCTGCTGACATGAAGCCAGATTGTCTGTTACGGGACCTCCCTCCTCTGCCTGGGTGCTGGGCCTAAATTTATGACAATGGACTGTTGCAGTGGTGGCTGACGTGAAGCCTCATTCTCTGCTATGACATGCAGACTGATTCTCTGCTGACATGAAGCCAGATTGTCTGTTACGGGACCTCTCTGCTCTGCCTGTGTGTGTGCTAGGCCTAAATATATGCCAATGGACTGTTGCAGTGGTGGGTGACGTGAAGCCTCATTCTCTGCTATGACATGCAGACTGATTCTCTGCTGTCATGAAGCCAGATTGTCTGTTACGGGACCTCTCTGCTCTGCCTGTGTGCTAGGCCTAAATATATGCCAATGGACTGTTGCAGTGGTGGGTGACGTGAAGCCTCATTCTCTGCTATGACATGCAGACTGATTCTCTGCTGACATGAAGCCAGATTGTCTGTTACGGGACCTCTCTGCTCTGCCTGTGTGCTAGGCCTAAATATATGCCAATGGACTGTTGCAGTGGTGGGTGACGTGAAGCCTCATTCTCTGCTATGACATGCAGACTGATTCTCTGCTGACATGAAGCCAGATCGTCTGTTACGGGACCTCTCTGCTCTGCCTGTGTGCTAGGCCTAAATATATGCCAATGGACTGTTGCAGTGGTGGGTGACGTGAAGCCTCATTCTCTGCTATGACATGCAGACTGATTCTCTGCTGACATGAAGCCAGATTGTCTGTTACGGGACCTCTCTCCTCTGCCTGTGTGCTAGGCCTAAATATATGCCAATGGACTGTTGCAGTGGTGGCTGACGTGAAGCCTCATTCTCTGCTATGACATGCAGACTAATTCTCTGCTGACATGAAGCCAGATTCTCTGTTACGGGACCTCTCTCCTCTGCCTGGGTGCTGGGCCTAAATTTATGACAATGGACTGTTGCAGTGGTGGCTGACGTGAAGCCTCATTCTCTGCTATGACATGCAGACTAATTCTCTGCTGACATGAAGCCAGATTCTCTGTTACGGGACCTCTCTCCTCTGCCTGGGTGCTGGGCCTAAATTTATGACAATGGACTGTTGCAGTGGTGGCTGACGTGAAGCCTGATTCTCTTCTATGACATGGAGACTGATTCTCTGCTGACATGAAGCCAGATCCTCTGTTACGGGACCTCTCTCCTCTGCCTGTGTGTGTGCTGGGCCTAAATATATGCCAATGGACTGTTGCAGTGGTGGCTGACGTGAAGCCTCATTCTCTGCTATGACATGCAGACTGATTCTCTGCTGACATGAAGACAGATTCTCTGTTACGGGACCTCTCTCCTCTGCCTGGGTGCCGGGGCCTAAATATCTGAGAATGGACTGTTCCAGTGGTGGGTGACGGGAAGCCAGATTCTCTGCTATGGAACCTCTCTCCAATTGATTTTGGTTAATTTTTATTTATTTAATTTTTATTTTAATTCATTTCCCTATCCACATTTGTTTGCAGGGGATTTACCTACATGTTGCTGCCTTTTGCAGCCCTCTAGCTCTTTCCTGGGCTGTTTTACAGCCTTTTTAGTGCCGAAAAGTTCGGGTCCCCATTGACTTCAATGGGGTTCGGGTTCGGGACGAAGTTCGGATCGGGTTCGGATCCCGAACCCGAACATTTCCGGGATGTTCGGCCGAACTTCTCGAACCCGAACATCCAGGTGTTCGCTCAACTCTACTCCTGACCCATCCCAGGCATGTGGCCTACATAACCATTAAACCATAACTAGCCAACACTGTACAGTGCAGCATCTTAGCAGTTCTGAATGTAAACTTAACTGCAGTGTACACTGACATCCTTACAGAGGGTATATGAGTCACATAGGCTTATCCTCGTTTAACAGGCCACCAGTGTCATCAAGATATAGATCCTATACATAGCACTAATACTCCGTACATTTACCCTACAGTGAATGCATTACTTAATACCTTGTGTCTTACAACAACATTAGGCACCTCACATGGGGTGTCAGACATAGCGTATTACAGTGCGGATGAAACCAGACATGTTTACCTCTGGATTAGGACACAGTAGGTGGTAAAATTCAGTTATACATCCTACTCCGTGATACCAGGAAGATGCAATGTAATCTCCGTCACTTAGAGATTTATCAGTCAGAAACTAAAGGAGAAAACTTACATGCTGAGTCAGCTCTTCTCCCACACAAAAATGAGAATGTAACCTTAACAAGAGTCAAATTATTTCAATACATTTTCTATCTTGACAGTGAGTGCGGTATTATAAAAATTACATTCCTGTACATAGGGGCAATACTATAGTAGTTATATTCTTGTACATGGGGGCAGTATTATAGTAGTTATATTCTTGTACATAGGAGGCAGTATTATAGTAGTTATATTCTTGTACATAGGAGCAGTATTATTGTAGTTATATTCTTGTACATAGGAGCAGTACTATAGTAGTTATATTCTTGTACATGGGGGCAGTATTATAGTAATTATATTCTTGTACATAGGGGCAGTATTATAGTAGTTATATTCTTGTACATGGGGGCAGTATTATAGTAGTTATATTCTTGTACATAGGAGGCAGTATTATAGTAGTTATATTCTTGTACATAGGAGCAGTACTATAGTAGTTATATTCTTGTACATGGGGGCAGTATTATAGTAGTTATATTCTTGTACATAGGGGCAGTATTATAGTAGTTATATTCTTGTACATGGGGGCAGTATTATAGTAGTTATATTCTTGTACAGAGGAGGCAGTATTATAGTAGTTATATTCTTGTACATAGGAGCAGTATTATAGTAGTTATATTCCTGTACATAGGAGCAATACTATAGTAGTTATATTCTTGTACATAGGGGCAGTATTATAGTAGTTATAGTCTTGTACATAGGAGCAGTATTATAGTAGTTATATTCTTGTACATAGGAGGCAGTATTATAGTAGTTATATTCTTGTACATAGGAGCAGTATTATAGTAGTTATATTCTTGTACATAGGGGGCAGTATTATAGTAGTTATATTCTTGTACATAGGAGCAGTATTATAGTAGTTATATTCTTGTACATAGGAGCAGTATTATAGTAGTTATATTCTTGTACATAGGAGCAGTATTATAGTAGTTATATTCTTGTACATAGGAGCAGTATTATAGCAGTTATATTCTTGTACATAGGGGGCAGTATTATAGTAGTGATATTCTTGTACATAGGAGCAGTATTATAGTAGTTATATTCTTGTACATAGGAGCAGTATTATAGTAGTTATATTCTTGTACATAGGAGCAGTTTTATAGCAGTTATATTCTTGTACATAGGGGGCAGTATTATAGTAGTGATATTCTTGTACATAGGAGGCAGTATTATAGTAGTTATATTCTTGTACATAGGAGCAGTATTATAGTAGTAGGATTCTTGTACATAGGAGGCAGTATTATAGTAGTGATATTCTTGTACATAGGAGGCAGTATTATAGTAGTTATATTCTTGTACATAGGAGGCAGTATTATAGTAGTTATATTCTTGTACATAGGAGCAGTATTATAGTAGTTATATTCCTGTACATAGGAGCAATACTATAGTAGTTATATTCTTGTACATAGGGGCAGTATTATAGTAGTTATAGTCTTGTACATAGGAGCAGTATTATAATAGTTATATTCTTGTACATAGGAGGCAGTATTATAGTAGTTATATTCTTGTACATAGGAGGCAGTATTATAGTAGTTATATTCTTGTACATAGGAGCAGTATTATTGTAGTTATATTCTTGTACATAGGAGCAGTACTATAGTAGTTATATTCTTGTACATGGGGGCAGTATTATAGTAGTTATATTCTTGTACATAGGGGCAGTATTATAGTAGTTATATTCTTGTACATGGGGGCAGTATTATAGTAGTTATATTCTTGTACATAGGAGGCAGTATTATAGTAGTTATATTCTTGTACATAGGAGCAGTACTATAGTAGTTATATTCTTGTACATGGGGGCAGTATTATAGTAGTTATATTCTTGTACATAGGGGCAGTATTATAGTAGTTATATTCTTGTACATGGGGGCAGTATTATAGTAGTTATATTCTTGTACAGAGGAGGCAGTATTATAGTAGTTATATTCTTGTACATAGGAGCAGTATTATAGTAGTTATATTCCTGTACATAGGAGCAATACTATAGTAGTTATATTCTTGTACATAGGGGCAGTATTATAGTAGTTATAGTCTTGTACATAGGAGCAGTATTATAGTAGTTATATTCTTGTACATAGGAGGCAGTATTATAGTAGTTATATTCTTGTACATAGGAGCAGTATTATAGTAGTTATATTCTTGTACATAGGGGGCAGTATTATAGTAGTTATATTCTTGTACATAGGAGCAGTATTATAGTAGTTATATTCTTGTACATAGGAGCAGTATTATAGTAGTTATATTCTTGTACATAGGAGCAGTATTATAGTAGTTATATTCTTGTACATAGGAGCAGTATTATAGCAGTTATATTCTTGTACATAGGGGGCAGTATTATAGTAGTGATATTCTTGTACATAGGAGCAGTATTATAGTAGTTATATTCTTGTACATAGGAGCAGTATTATAGTAGTTATATTCTTGTACATAGGAGCAGTTTTATAGCAGTTATATTCTTGTACATAGGGGGCAGTATTATAGTAGTGATATTCTTGTACATAGGAGGCAGTATTATAGTAGTTATATTCTTGTACATAGGAGCAGTATTATAGTAGTAGGATTCTTGTACATAGGAGGCAGTATTATAGTAGTGATATTCTTGTACATAGGAGGCAGTATTATAGTAGTTATATTCTTGTACATAGGAGGCAGTATTATAGTAGTTATATTCTTGTACATAGGAGCAGTATTATAGTAGTTATATTCCTGTACATAGGAGCAATACTATAGTAGTTATATTCTTGTACATAGGGGCAGTATTATAGTAGTTATAGTCTTGTACATAGGAGCAGTATTATAATAGTTATATTCTTGTACATAGGAGGCAGTATTATAGTAGTTATATTCTTGTACATAGGAGGCAGTATTATAGTAGTTATATTCTTGTACATAGGAGCAGTATTATAGTAGTTATATTATTGTACATAGGAGCAGTATTATAGTAGTTATATTCTTGTACAAAGGAGCAGTATTATAGTAGTTATATTCTTGCACATAGGAGCAGTATTATAATAGTTATATTCTTGCACATAGGAGCAGTATTATAGTAGTTATATTCTTGTATATCGGAGGCAGTATAATAGTAGTTATATTCTTGTACATAGGAGGCAGTGTTATAGTAGTTATATTCTTGTACATATGAGCAGTATTATAGTAGTTATATTCTTGTACATAGAAGGCAGTATTATAGTAGTTATATTCTTGTAGATAGGAGCAGTATTATAGTAGTTATATTCTTGTACATATGAGCAGTATTATAGTAGTTATATTCTTGTACATAGGAGGCAGTATTATAGTAGGTATATTCTTATACATAGGAGCGGTATTATAGTAGTTCTATTCTTGTACATAGGAGGCAGTATTATAGTAGTTATATTCTTGTACATAGGAGGCAGTATTATAGTAGTTATATTCTTGTACATAGGAGGCAGTATTATAGTAGTTATATTCTTGTACATAGGAGCAGTATTATAGCAGTTATATTCTTGTACACAGGAGCAGTATTATAGTAGTTATATTTCTGTACATCGGAGCAGTATTATAGTAGTTATATTCTTGTACATAGGAGCAGTATTATAGCAGTTATATTCTTGTACACAGGAGCAGTATTATAGTAGTTATATTTCTGTACATCGGAGGCAGTATTATAGTAGTTATATTCTTGCACATTGGAGGCAGTATTATAGCAGTTATATTCTGAGTGGACCTGCCCTTTACCCTCTGAGTAGGTCATCAGTATCTGTTCGGTAGGGGTCCGACACCTGACGCCACCCCATTGATCAGCTGTTTGAGAAGGTAGCAGCACTTCTGTAAGCGCCACGGCCTTTTCACATTTACCCCCGGCCAGTGATGTCACGTTCTTCGGTCACATGACCTAGGCGCAGCTCTGTCCCATGCAATCCCAAGCACAGCCACTACACAATGGACAGCACTGTGCTGGGTAAGCTGTGAGGAGGCCACGGCGTTTACTGGAGCAATGTGGTCTCTTTCTACAGCTGATGACCTCTCCGGAGGATGCCGGCCGTGTAATGATGCTGGAAAACTCTTTAATCCGCTCAGTATTTATTTAGTTTATGACCTCTTATAGTTGGTATATTTACATTCTGGTGGTGCTTCTACCTGATGAACGGCTTATTATACAGAGTTTTTTTTTATAATCATTCCTATTTTTTGCTTCCCTCTTTTATTTACTGTCCTTCAGGATTATATAAGCAGATTTAGGTTTTGGATATGAGGTTCTCTCTTCATATTACGGTTTATATTACGTTTATAGCATAACTCTTTATAATTTTAGCTCTTAATATGATCCAATTTCAGCCTCTGGCACAGAAGCCTTTTCCTAATATTTCAGAATTTTAACCTTTGTAGGAGATGACTAATTTACAGGCCTATTACGTCTCTAGGGGTCCGGTGACCAGTAATGTAAACCATTTTCCACACCCTGACCAATAGCGCACAAACACCCATTATGTTTCCAGGTGGCGGCTATTTCAGGTGTCGGAAAAGAAAGATGGCCGTCTGCTTTTCAATTACAAGGCAATGAAGAGCGGTAATATTTTGAGCTCCAGTCATTGAATGCGCCTCCTGTGTGCGTCGCGGCAGCCACAAATAATCACTACTACCTCTACGTTACCATAATGGAGTCACCTCCACCACCGCGGGCCCGGCTCCGGCTATTAGCACCAGTTAGATGACTGATAATCTCCCAGTGCAGCAAGAGATCACAGAGCGGCTAACGAAGGTCAAGCATAATTATCACAAAGCTCCAAAGTAATTAAAATCACGGGGCAGAATGATTGCGAGGCTTAGAGACGACAGCTCGGGGTCAGCAGCTCCAGCAAAAGAGAGCTCTGCCTGCGGTTTGCAGCCACCACTAGGGGGAGCTCACTGCACACAGTTCAGGGCCTCTTGCAGAGAACTCCGCCTAGTGTTTGACTTCGATGAAGACGTAGAGCGCAGAAACGTCGCCATACAGATTCCTCCAACGCCTCAAACTACAAACCATGTCACCGACAGGAGATCGGGATTAATGTCACTGCTCGACTTCTGCCACTGACTTCTTAATTAAAGGCACCATTTCCGCTTTGATTCTTAAGGCTTCTTTTTATAATGAAGGAGCAATCAGCCCGGAGCTGGAGGCGTCTTACATCAACCGGCTAATAATAACTGCGACTTATTAATCTCAAGGAGGGGGAGGGGGGAGGGGAGGGGGTCCGCTGATTGATTTTACATGTAAAGTGATTGCATCAGGAAAACCTTTTTAATGTAAACTGCAATGAAAAATATCTTATCTATCTATCTATCTATCTATCTATCTATCTATCTCCTATATCTATCTATCTCATATCTATCTATCTATCTATCTATCTACCTATCTATCTCATATCTATCTATCTCATATCTATCTATCTATCTATCTATCTATCTATCTACTATATCTATCTATCTATCTATCTATCTATCTTTCTATCTCCTAAATCAATCTATCTATCTATCTATCTATCTATCTATCTATCTATCTACCTATCTACCTACCTATCTATCTATCTATCTATCTATCTATCTATCTATCTATCTATCTCATATCTTTTGAGGGGAATGGTGTTGTAAGATGTCTCCCTGGTGCTACCGCTAGCAGGGATAGACGACGGATCCCTAATATTGTTAGGCAAGCAAAACAGGAAAGGGAAGTGGATGTTATTCTCCATCTGGGGACAAATGATCTGGCTTGCAATGAGGTTTCAAAGGTGAAAGAAGCTTTTCACACACTTGGAAAGGATATACGGGAGGTTGCATCAACTGTTTCATTCTCTGCAGTTTTGCCTGTGCATAACCTTCAGCATGACAGGAAGATGCGCATTAAGGGATTCAATGTATGGCTTGGTGAATGGTGTCTGAACCAAGGGTTTGGCTTTGTGTCTCATGTTAGCTCTTGTTGGAATGGAAAAGAACTGTACAAGAAAGATTGATTGCATCTTTCTCTCAAAGGAACGAATGTCCTCGGTGAACAGTTCCAAGTATTTGCTAAGGAGCATTTAAACTAGGAAAGGGGGGCAAAAGAGTGATAATCCAGCAGTCCGACTGCCCCCCAGGAACAATGCCAGAAGATGCCAGTAGCACAAAGGTTAAGAAATGACAAGCTCAGATTCTTGTCTACAAATGCTCGCAGTCTAGGGAATAAGATCAATGAACTTGAGGCTATAATGGCATCTGAGAATATAGATGTAGTGGCTGTTACTGAGACGTGGTTCAAGGGAGTAATGACTGGGATATATCAATACCAGGGTTCTCTCTATACAGGAAAGACAGAGAAGGCAAGAAGGGGGAGGGGTGGCCCTGTATGTGAAAGATAGCATAAAATCTAATTTGATACAAGTTAGCGAGAACAATTTAGAGTCAGTTTGGGTTACCTTGCAGCTTGATAATCATAAGGTAACTCGTGTAGGTGTGATATATAGACCACCTAGCCAAGTCAAAGAATTAGATGATCTACTAGTTGAGGAAATAGCTAAAATGACATTGAAGGGGGAAGTTATCATTATGGGAGACTTCAATCTTCCTGATGTAAACTGGAAAACCAAAATAGCTAGTTCTGCCAGGAGTACAGATATTCTAAATTCCCTACTGGGATTATCTCTACAGCAAGTAGTTGAGGAGCCAACCCGGAAGGAGGCCATTTTAGATTTAGTATTCACAAATGGGAATTTGGTATCTGATATTACTGTAGGGGAAAGCTTGGGATCTAGTGATCACCAGTCAGTGTGGTTTACTATAAGTACAGTGACTGAGTCACACCACACAAAAACAAAAGTTTTAGATTTTAGAAAAACTGACTTTTCTAAAATTAGATTAGTGGTATACGAGTCCCTATCAGACTGGAACAGTTTCATTGGAGTCCAGGAGAAATGGGACTACTTAAAAGTGGCACTATTGAAGGCAACAGAAATTGCATTAGGCTTGTGAGTAAAAGCAAAAAAAGGAAGAGACCACTGTGGTACTCAGCAGAAGTGGCCAAAATCATTAAAAACAAAAAGATAGCATTTAGGAATTATAAAAAAAAAAACAAAATGAGGATGACAGGCAAATTTATAAGATTAGGCAGAGAGAGGCCAAACAAGTTATAAGAGCTTCTAAAGCACAGGCAGAAGAGAAATTAGCTCAGTCAGGGAAAAAAGGCGATAAGGCATTCTTCAGATACATAAATGAAAAAAGGAAACTAAAACAAGGAATTACCAAATTAAAAACAAAAGAAGGAAGGTATATGGAAGAAGATAAAGAACTAGCTGACTGCCTCAATGAATACTTCTGTTCAGTTTTTACAAAGGAAAATGAAGGAGAAGGACCTCAGTTAGGAAGAAGACTAATGAATCTTTTGATGCATGTGTCTTTACAGAGGAAGAGGTTCTAAGTCAACTGTCTAAAATTAATACAAATAAGTCACAGGGGCCTGATGGGATACACCCAAAGCTATTAAAAGAGCTCAGCGGTGAACTAGCAAAACCATTAACAGATTTATTTAACCAATCACTGGCAACAGGAGTCGTCCCAGAAGATTGGAAATTAGCAAATGTTGTGCCCATTCACAAGAAAGGTAGTAGGGAGGAATCGGGCAACTATAGGCCAGTAAGCCTGACATCAATAGTGGGGAAATTAATGGAAACCATACTTAAGGAGAGGATTGTGGAACATCTAAAATCCCATGGATTGAAAGATGAAAAACAGCATGGGTTTACTTCAGGGAGATCATGTCAAACTAATCTTATTGATTTTTTTGATTGGGTGACTAAAATAATAGATGGCGGAGGTGCAGTAGACATCGCTTATCTAGACTTTAGTAAGGCTTTTGATACTGTCCCACATAGAAGGCTTATCAATAAAGTGCAGTCTTTGGGCTTGGACTCCCATATTGTTGAATGGATTAGGCAGTGGCTGAGGGACAGGCAACAGAGGGTTGTAGTCAATGGAGTATATTCAGACCAAGGTCTTGTTACCAGTGGGGTACCTCAGGGATCTGTTCTGGGACCCATATTGTTTAATATCTTTATCAGCGAAATTGCAGAAGGCCTCGATGGTAAGGTGTGTCTTTTTGCTGATGACACAAAGATTTGTAACAGGGTTGATGTTCCTGGAGGGATACACCAAATGGAAAAGGACTTAGGAAAACTAGAGGAATGGTCAAAAATCTGGCAACTAAAATTTAATGTTGATAAGTGCAAGATAATGCACCTGGGACGTAAAAACCCAAGAGCAGAATATAAAATCAGTGATACAGTCCTAACCTCAGTATCTGAGGAAAGGGATTTAGGGGTCATTATTTCAGAAGACTTAAAGGTAGGCAGACAATGTCATAGAGCAGCAGGAAATGCTAGCAGAATGCTTGGGTGTATAGGGAGAGGCATTACCAGTAGAAAGAGGGAGGTGCTCATGCCGCTCTACAGAGCACTAGTGAGACCTCATTTGGAGTATTGTGCTCAGTACTGGAGACCATATCTCCAGAAGGATATTGATACTTTGGAGAGAGTTCAGAGAAGAGCTACTAAACTGGTACATGGATTGCAGGATAAAACTTACCAGGAAAGATTAAAGGACCTTAACATGTATAGCTTGGAAGAAAGACGAGACAGAGGGGATATGATAGAAACTTTTAAATACATAAAGGGAATCAACAAGGTAAAAGAGGAGAGAATATTTAAAAGAAGAAAAACTGCTACAAGAGGACATAGTTTTAAATTAGAGGGGCAAAGGTTTAAAAGTAATATCAGGAAGTATTACTTTACTGAGAGAGTAGTGGATGCATGGAATAGCCTTCCTGCAGAAGTGGTAGCTGCAAATACAGTGGAGGAGTTTAAGCATGCATGGGATAGGCATAAGGCCATCCTTCATATAAGATAGGGCCAGGGGCTATCCATAGTATTCAGTATATTGGGCAGACTAGATGGGCCAAATGGTTCTTATCTGCCGACACATTCTATGTTTCTATGTTTCTATCTCTCTCTCTCTCTCATCTATCTCTCTATCTATCTCCATATTCAGCCCCTCACACACAATGATAACCCTTCTGAGGTGAGTCAGACATCGATATCTGTGAACCTGCAGTTGTTCTCCGGGGGATGAATACATTGTTATCTAGGAGAGAACCTGTGGCGGCGTCACTGTACTGGAGATGTATCATGTTCTGCCCGGACTGGAGCTGCTCTGTGGTTTAGTTGCTCCATTTGCTTTTATCTTTCTGCTTGTAGAATTATCTCTGGGGGTTTGTATACAGATAAAATAAAAGTTAGTGCTTAATTTTGAGGGGAATAAAACGCGTGTAATGTTATGTTCCCAGCCGTAGTGTTAGAAAAGCAGGAGGACAGCAGGACAGCAAATAGACCTGCAAGGGCCCATCAGATTTCTTCTGGGCCCCTCACTGCAAGCATATTTTCCTTTGCACACCAATATGTCACGGCCTATGATGTACGCTGTGACACTGTTGCCACACTTGCGGTTGCCCGCGGTAACGTGTTGCTGTCAGAGCATGCGGTGGCAGTGTCTCAGCCTTCTGGGTGATTGCCGTGACATGGTTGCCACGGATGATGTTTCCGGAGGTTACGTGGTTTGGTATGCTTGTGTGTGGACTTCCCCTTTAAGTGGCTTCCTTCCACTGTCTGGTGTTGGAAGGGTTAACTCCCTTCCTAGTGTTTTGTGAACACTGGGTTTGTGCGGGTGCGGCTGCTCGGGCTATTTAGCCTCTGCTGGAGGCCTGAAGCTGGGGGTTCCTCCAGCCTTGGTGTGTGCTGGTGGTTCTCTGTTCCTGGCTCTTACCCTCTGTCCAGTGGGGGCCACCCTTGTGGTCATTAATGTCATCCCGGTGTCTCCTTCCTTTCCTATCCCTATTTGTATGGAGTGGGTTATGTTCAGGGTGTTTGTATGTCTAGTTTGGCGTTACATGTCTGGTAGTGTTTGGTGTCATGTTTACTAGACATTCCCCTGACTCATCTTATTGCAGCTATGGGTGTCCTGGGTCCCTGTGTGGTTTGTGGTGTGTGCTGTGTCCTTTAATGTTGGTGTGGACAGCAGCACTTGTGCACGGGTTCCAGTCAGTGTATCTGTGGCAGGTAAGTGTGTTACTCGTCTCACTTACCTGCCATCTCCTTATGCTGTATGTGTTCCCCTCTCCTTGCAGCCTGGTCTCAGATAGAGACTCCTGTTCCTCCATGACTGGGATGAACAGGTCGTCTCTTCCCTGCTCCTTGGAGAGGGATTACCAGAGCAACTTAGGGTCTGTAGGTATCCTGAGTATGAGCCGTCCTACCATCGGGGTCCGCTCATACGGTGAGGAGTCAGGGAGAGGATTAGGGACCCGGTAGGAGGTGACCTGCTCCCTTATTACTCCTTTTTGGCCAGGCTTATCCCCTTTACCCTTTGACACCGCACGGTGGGGGGTTTCCCTCACTCCCCGTCGTGACACAATAGAGCTGAATGCTAACAATCTGCCTACCTGCAGCCACCACAAGGGGGAGCTCACTGCACTCAGATATATAGAGCCCACATTAAACTGCATACTAACTGTATAAATCCACGTGAAAGGAGAGCCACCTAGTGGCTGCAGGTAGAAAGTATGGAACGGGTAGCTGTCAATCAGCACAGCAGGCTCCGTAGTGGGCCAGCCTCTTGGGGGCAGTACTACTCGTATGGCACTAATCTAACTACCATGCAACATAACTACCATGTAACTTCCTTTTAAATAGGCTATAATCAGGGACTGACACTTAGCATTTTTGTTTACTGGAGTCTGAAGCACATCCATCTGTTACATGAGAGGCTCATGTTGGTGCCCTTTCCCCCATGCTTTACACTTCAGTCCTTCTCTATCAGTGCACAACTCTCCTAAGTGTTCCAGCGCTATTTTCTATTTAGGTCTATAGTAGTTTTACATTAATCTACTGTCTCATCATAGGCTAAGGCTTCTGCTCTGTTCGTTCACTGTTCTTTACACTGCAGCACTGCTTCTTCAGATTGGTTGCTATGTATAAGCAACAGTCAGCAAGTCCTTACATGCAGACCTGACATGAGGCGCTTGGGTCTCAATGGAAAGATGTAAATGTATCCCCCCTGCATATAGTACGTGTCATACTATTGTCTATTTATATGTCAGAAGCTCTTTTGGGCCCCTGAAACACAAGGGCCCAGGAATTACTGTTACCCCTGCAACTTCTCTCTAGCCAGTTTCCAGAATGGCAAATCAGTCTTGTTTTGTGGCGTGCCCTCTGCTCCTTTATTCCTGGATGGATCCTGAAACTCTCATCTGACTTTCTTAGGGGCCCATACTCAAGCTTTAATACCTGCAGACTGCCAGCTTTAATTTGAGGGTATTTACATCCAAATCAGGTGAACGGTGCAGGAATTACAGCAGTTTGCATATGGGCCTCCCACTTGTTAAGGGACCAAATATAATGGGACAATTGTCTTCTCAGCTGTTCCATGGCCAGGTGTGTGTTATTCCCTCATTATCCCAATTACAATGAGCAGATAAAAGGTCCAGAGGTCATTTCCCGTCTGCTGTTTGCATTTGGAATCTGTTGCTGTCAACTCTGAAGATGAGATCCAAAGAGCTGTCACTATCAGTGAAGCCATCATTGGGCTGAAAAACACAACAAACCCATCAGAGAGATAGCAAAAACATTAGGCGCGGCCAAAACAACTGTTTGGGACATTCTTAAAAAGAAGGAACGCACCGGTGAGCTCAGCAACACCAAAAGACCCGGAAGACCACGGAAAACAACTGTGGTGAATGACCGAAGAATTCTTTCCCTGGTGAAGAAAACACCCTTCACAACAGTTGGCCAGATCAAGAACACTCTCCAGGAGGTAGGTGTATGTGTGTCAGTCAACAATCAGGAGAAGACTTCACCAGAGTGAATACAGAGGGTTCACCACAAGATGGAAACCATTGGTGAGCCTCAAAAACAGGAAGGCCAGATTAGAGTTTACCAAACAACATCTAAAAAAGCCTTCACAGTTCTGGAACAACATCCTATGGACAGATGAGACCAAGATCAAACTTGTACCAGAGTGATGGGAAGAGAAGAGTATGGAGAAGGAAAGGAACTGCTCATGGTCCTAAGCATACCACCTCATCAGTGAAGCATGGTGGTGGTAGTGTCATGGCGTGGGCATGTATGGCTGCCAATGGAACTGGTTCTCTTGTATTTATTGATGATGTGACTGCTGACAAAAGCAGCAGGAGGAATTCTGAAGTGTTTCGGGCAATATCATCTGCTCATATTCAGCCAAATGCTTCAGAACTCATTGGACGGCACTTCACAGTGCAGATGGACAATGACCCAAAGCATACTGCAAAAGCAACCAAAGAGTTTTTTAAGGGAAAGAAGTGGAATGTTTTGCAATGGCCGAGTCAATCACCGGACCTGAATCCGATTGAGCATTTCACTTGCTGAAGACAAAACTGAAGGGAAAATGCCCCAAGAACAAGCAGGAACTGAAGACAGTAGCAGTAGAGGCCTGGCAGAGCATCACCAGGGATGAAACCCAGCGTCTGGTGATGTCTATGTGTTCCAGACTTCAGGCTGTAATTGACTGCAAAGGATTTGCAACCAAGTATTAAAAAGTGAAAGTTTGATTTATGATTATTATTCTGTCCCATTACTTTTGGTCCCTTAACAAGTGGGAGGCACATATGCAAACTGCTGTAATTCCTGCACCGTTCACCTGATTTGGATGTAAATACCCTCAAATTACAGCTGACAGTCTGCAGGTAAAGCACATCTTGTTCGTTTCATTTCAAATCCATTGTGGTGGTGTATGGAGCCAAAAATGATAAAATTAGGTCAATGTCCCAATATTTATGGACCTGGCTGTACATGCACACCTTGGCACCCTTTTTTCTCTTTAGATCCATCCATCTATCCAGTGCCCTCCACCCTTCCCCGATTTAAGGACCTGTACATTTGTTTTTCACTTTATGCAGTGTTTTTCTATGGAGGTTAGGGAGGCATAACTCTATTACCGGTGATTGCCCGCTCGATGAATTCTATATTATACTATTTTTGTGTACTTAGTAAACATTAACCTAAATGAATAGGTCTGAAAGTGCTCCCATATCTGCACCGGGTTGCAGTGAGAACCTCCAGTGCTGCATAATACATTCTAATGGACTAGCGAGAGTGCACTTTCCCAAAGGTTAAAGCTCTGCAATGAGTGGAAATTAACAGTTCTTTGCACTGTTGATATTAATTGCGGGAGACAATTGCCCTCAGCAATGTAACCGAAAGCTCCAATAACTGAGATTTGCTCACAAATAATAATATGCTGGAAAACACGGTCATTCCAGCTAAAAGGGTGATTTCTGATTTTCTTGTTTTTCCTTTATTAAAAGGCATTTTTTAAAATTAGGCATCATTTAAAGGGGACCTCTCATCGCGACAAATTCCCTTTTATTACCCCCTAACCAGGGGTAGCCATGTAACCCTCCTCTGAGCCATCCATAAGAAAACTTAATACTACATGATATTTTTCTACCACCACTAGGGGGAGCTCACTGCTGTACAAATCACCATGCAGTTAGCTCCCTCTAGTGGCGGCTGAGGCCAGACAGAATTATATGATGGAACTCGATGATTGTGTGAAGCAGGGGATTTGGAGATCTATAGCATTTTGTGTGGCAGATCAACCCCATTGTAGTGAATAGTCAGAGCTGCTATACCAGACAATGCCCTTGGGTAAGGGTGGTGCTACTTTTTAAAATTAAAATGCAATATTCCAAGTAGATTTTGTCCATAAGCGGCAGTATTATAGTACATGAAGGAAACGGCCTTGAAACTTGACAACCTCTTGTGCAAGCCAGAAATGTGTTCTCAGCAGTTGTCGCCCTCTTTTCTTTGGAGCTTTCATAAAGTCAGTTCCTCAGCAGAGGGAATCAGTGAACACAGGAGAATGTTCCGCCTTTAGCAGTTTAGTCTTAGATTCTGAGACATGATGGGATTGACACTGTGAATTAATTAAAGGGGTTTTCCAGGATTTTGATCTGATCGGTGTAGGTTTGATTCTAACGTTTGAAGAGGCCACGGTGTTACGGTAAGCGCAGTGTACTTCTGCGTATCAAGCACAGCGCCATATATTGTATAGTGGCTACACTTGGTATTGCAGGCCAGTTACATTCTCACTGCATCTAGGCCATGTGATGATGAATGTCATATTACTGGCCTAGGAAAAGGCCATAGCACCCACCAGAGGGCTGCCGCCTCTTCAAACAGCTGGGTGCCGGGAGTCACACCCCCACGATCAGTGCTGAGCGAATCAAAGTATCCAAAGTGGAATTCGATCCGACTTTCAGAAAAAATTCTATTTGTGACCAAGCTGAATTTCCTTGCGCTTCGTGGTAACGAAACAATTTTTCCTGAAATGGCGGTAAAGAAAAAACAAAAAAAACATACTCCCCTCATCCATGTGGTCACGGAGAGGCCGCCGCCTGCCATTGCGCCCCCGCTACATACAATGGAATGTGTGTTCATGACAAAGCACTTTGTAACAAATTGAATTTCGCGTCGTGTTCACGCTCGCGTCAGAAGATTCAGATGTTTACTCAACGCTCGGAGCCAATTGTTCTGACGTCGTTGCCCTTTTAAGACGAGTATTTTCCTGTTTGCACAGAACTGGAGTGTATCAATGAAAAACGATCCTTATATTCTCGAAGCAGCGCAGCGTCCGCGATCAGCCGCGTACCACCTCCCTGACAAGAGCGACGTAACAGCGAGAGAATTAGAAGGGAAACTAGCGTGAAATTATTGTACAAGCATTACAATTAATTACCCGAGAGATTAAAAGGAAATTGTAGAACTACTAGCAGCACTGGCTTCGTCAGTGGGTGGAGGGCTGCGGCGTAGCCGAAGGGGGGGGCGGAAGTCACAGTGCCGAAGGGGGGGCGGAAGTCATAGTGCCGAAGGGGGGGGCGGCAGTCACAGTGCTGAAGGGGGGGCGGAAATCACAGTGCCGAAGGGGGGGGCGGAAGTCACAGTGCCGAAGGGGGGGCGGAAGTCACAGTGCCGAAGGGGGGGGGGGGGCGGCAATCACAGTGCTGAAGGGGGGGCGGAAATCACAGTGCCGAAGGGGTGGCGGCAGTCACAGTGCCGAAGGGGGGTCTGGAAGTCACAGTGCCGAAGGGGGGGCCGGCAGTCACAGTGCAGAAGGGGGGGCCGGCAGTCACAGTGCCGAAGGGGGGGCGGCAGTCACAGTGCAGAAGGGGGGGGCGGAAGTCACAGTGCCGAAGGGGGGGGGGGGCGGCAGTCACAGTGCCGAAGGGGGGGCGGCAGTCACAGTGCAGAAGGGGGGGGGGCCGGCAGTCACAGTGCAGAAGGTGGGGCGGCAGTCACAGTGCCGAAGGGGGGGCGGCAGTCACAGTGCAGAAGGGGGGGGCCGGCAGTCACAGTGCAGAAGGGGGGGGCGGCAGTCACAGTGCCGAAGGGGGGGCGGCAGTCACAGTGCCGAAGGGGGGGGCGGCAATCACAGTGCCGAAGGGGGGGGGCGGAAGTCACAGTGCCGAAGGGGGGTCCAGAAGTCACAGTGCCGAAGGGGGGGCGGCAGTCACAGTGCCGAAGGGGGGCGGCAGTCACAGTGCCGAAGGGGGGGCCGGAAGTCACAGTGCCGAAGGGGGGGCGTCAGTCACAGTGCCGAAGGGGGGCTGGCAGTCACAGTGCCGAAGGGGGGGCGGAAGTTACAGTGCCGAAGGGGGGCGGAAGTCACAGTGCCGAAGGGGGGGGGCCGGCAGTCACAGTGCAGAAGGGGGGGGCCGGCAGTCACAGTGCAGAAGGGGGGGCGGCAGTCACAGTGCCGAAGGGGGGGCGGCAGTCACAGTGCCGAAGGGGGGGCGGCAATCACAGTGCCGAAGGGGGGGGCGGAAGTCACAGTGCCGAAGGGGGGTCCGGAAGTCACAGTGCCGAAGGGGGGGCGGCAGTCACAGTGCCGAAGGGGGGCGGCAGTCACAGTGCCGAAGGGGGGGCCGGAAGTCACAGTGCCGAAGGGGGGCTGGCAGTCACAGTGCCGAAGGGGGGGGGCGGAAGTTACAGTGCCGAAGGGGGGGCCGGAAGTCACAGTGCCGAAGGGGGGGCGTCAGTCACAGTGCCGAAGGGGGGCTGGCAGTCACAGTGCCGAAGGGGGGCTGGCAGTCACAGTGCCGAAGGGGGGGCGGAAGTTACAGTGCCGAAGGGGGGGCGGAAGTCACAGTGCCGAAGGGGGGGCCGGCAGTCACAGTGCAGAAGGGGGGGCGGCAGTCACAGTGCAGAAGGGGGGGCTGCAGTCACAGTGCAGAAGGGGGGTGGCGGCAGTCACAGTGCCGAAGGGGTGGCGGCAGTCACAGTGCCGAAGGGGGGGTGGCGGCAGTCACAGTGCCGAAGGGAGGGCGGCAGTCACAGTGCCGAAGGTGGGGCGGCAGTCACAGTGCCGAAGGGGGGGCGGCAGTCACATTGCCGAAGGGGGGGCGGCAGTCACAGTGCCGAAGGGGGGCGGCAGTCACAGTGCCGAAGGGGGGGCGGCAGTCACAGTGCCGAAGGGGGGGCGGCAGTCACAGTGCCGAAGGGGGGCGGCAGTCACAGTGCCGAAGGGAGGGCGGCAGTCACAGTGCCGAAGGGGTGGCGGCAGTCACAGTGCCGAAGGTGGGGCGGCAGTCACAGTGCCGAAGGGGGGGCGGCAGTCACATTGCCGAAGGGGGGGGCGGCAGTCACAGTGCCGAAGGGGGGCGGCAGTCACAGTGCCGAAGGGGGGGCGGCAGTCACAGTGCCGAAGGGGTGGCGGCAGTCACAGTGCCGAAGGTGGGGCGGCAGTCACAGTGCCGAAGGGGGGGCGGCAGTCACAGTGCCGAAGGGGGGGCGGCAGTCACAGTGCCGAAGGGGGGCGGCAGTCACAGTGCCGAAGGGAGGGCGGCAGTCACAGTGCCGAAGGGGTGGCGGCAGTCACAGTGCCGAAGGTGGGGCGGCAGTCACAGTGCCGAAGGGGGGGCGGCAGTCACATTGCCGAAGGGGGGGCGGCAGTCACAGTGCCGAAGGTGGGGCGGCAGTCACAGTGCCGAAGGTGGGGCGGCAGTCACAGTGCCGAAGGGGGGGCGGCAGTCACACTGCCGAAGGGGGGGTGGCAGTCGCAGTTGTACTACATTGCATCGTATTTGTCAGCGCGGGGTGAAATCAGCAACAGAATCCGCATGTAACTCATTTTCTACTGCTTTTTACCTCCTGTGCACGTACCCTCCCCTTCCCTTACACCTCCCCTCCTGGCTTCTGGTTCGGGGTCTCTTCGGCTGCACCTCACTTGCTCTTCACACTGTTCAGCATCAGGAATCAGAGAAATGGCTCCTGGAGCTGAACAGAACCCGACCCAGAAGGGGTCCTGTCTAATGCCTGAATTTTTTTGTGAACCTGGATTAGTTTTTTGGGGTCTGAATTAATTTTAGTGTCTGACCTTAGGTGTTTTTAATTATGAAGTCTGGTCTCGGGTCTGGATTAATAAGTACCAATACATGACTGAGACTGGTATACAATACCAACAGTGTCATATAATGCCAGGATACTAGTATTACAGAACACCAACGTAAAGTGCCAATACAAGACAGAGACTGGCATACAATGCCAATGTAAAAGTACCAGTACAATACCAATAGTGCCATATAATGCCAGTATAATAGCACTACAGGACCAATGTATAGGTACCGAAACTGCCATATGATGCCAGTATAATAGTACTACAGAACACCAATGTAATAGTACCAATCCATGACTGACACTGGCATACCATGCCAATAGTGCCATACAATAGCATAATAAGATGCTTAGGGTACTGTCACACTGGCGTTATTCTTTTCCGATATTGAGTTCCGTCCTAGGGGCTCTATATCGGAAAAGAGCTGATCAGTTTTATCCCCATGCATTCTGAATGGAGAGCAATCCGTTCAGGATGCATCAGGATGTCTTCAGTTCAGACTTTTCAGGACGGAGATAATACCGTAGCATGCTACGGTTTTATCTCCTGCCAAAAAAACGGAACACTTGCCTGAATGCCGTTTTTCCATAGGAATGTCTTACTGCCGGATCCGGCATTCAAATTGCTGCATTGACAGATCCGGTATTCCTGTCTGCGCATGCGCAGACCTTTAAAAATGTGAAAAAATATATATACCGGATCCGTTTTGCCGGATGACACCGGAAAAAACGGATCCGGTATTGCAATGCATTTTTCTGACTAATCAGGATCCTGATAAAGTCTGGAAAATGACTGATCAGTCAGAAAAAATGCCATGCGTTTGCGTACAGTTGGCCTGATCAGGCAACAGAACTGCCTGCCGGAATCAAACTACGCAAGTGTGAAAGTACCTACACAGTTCAAAGTTTGATAGTGTAATGGAGAGAGGGCCTTTTGACTTTTGCGGTGAGTCTCCCCCTCCTCCATGACGTGCAGCAGCGTTACCATCAGATTGTGCAGAAGCACAGATATCGCCTATGTCGTTGGGATCATTGGCGCAGTTCCGTTTCGGACATGCGGCACATGGCGCGGTTTTATATCCAGGAGGACGGATCCCTGATCGCACACATTCTGCACATCACACATTACTTCTACATGCATTGGTTTTGCAATCATTCGAATCCTTTCCATGAAATAAATGGTAACTAATCAGCCTTTAATGTCGCGCTTGTAACGTTTTATGCAATGCCCGGCCGTGCGGAAGGTAAATGCTAATCCACATAACCCAGAGCCAGATGAAAGGCTGACGGGTGACATGAGCGAGGCCTGCATGCTTCATTATAGTATTGGCAAGAAAATAAAAACACCTGCAGGAGTCAGAGAGCCATCACCGAAATGAATGCAAATATATGCAGAATTACCATCTAAAAATATCTCTGGCACGCTGGCATATCTGATAATGAGAAGGATTGAAAACAATAAAAAACGTTCTGCCTGCAATACCATGCCTGACCATTTGGTGTGCTGTTACACAAGAACCATTCATTTTATCACATGACCTTCCACTGACTACTTCCCCACTTGGTGGAAGAAATACTTAGCACAATAATTCACCACTGAAGTAATTATTGTATCACAACATAGAAAGGCATTTTATTGATATAGATAATATATGACTGGCGTTATTATACTTTCTTTTTTTTTTTTTTACAGTTTTCAAACTGGACACTAGAGCAGACATAATAGGTGGACGCTTCCTGTTTTCGGCAGTTTGTCAGCTTTGCTGTATAGACTTGGACAGTATGAGCAGAGTCATCTTATTATCATTAGAGGGTGGACAAGTCAATGACAGCTCTTCTGGAAGCCTAGAGAAGGCAGGATAGTAACACAGTGTTACTAACACTACACAGGTAAGGCTGTCACTGCCTGGCCTCTGGGGGAAGGGTGGACTCCATCTCCTCCTGGAGGCGGTAATAATCTATGATATTTCTCTGTCAGTTCACTGCCACTCATCGAAGCAGCCATGAAGGGCACACCACACTGCTACATTGTCTATACATGTTGAGTTCAGTTAGGAAATGCATATAATCCTATAGTGTAGTTGAGCTGAATGTGTCATTTGACACATCTAATTTCATGATGGTGTTATCTTTGGTTTTCCACATGAATTAAAGTACTTTATAAAGATACAATAGATAAGAGATAGATAGATAGATATGAGATAGATAGATAGATAGATAGATAGATAGATAGATAGATAGGAGATAGATAGATATGAGATAGATAGGAGATAGATAGATAGATAGATAGATAGATAGATAGATAGATAGATAGATAGGAGATAGATAGATATGAGAGAGAGAGAGAAAGATAGATATGAGATAGACAAATAGATAATAGATAAAACATAAATAGATAGATAACAAATAAAAGATAGATAGATAAGGGATGGATAAATAGATAGATAGATAGATAAGAGATAGATATAAAACAGATAAAATATAGATAGATAGACAGATAGGAGATAGATAATAGATACATAATAGATAGATAGATAGATAGATATGAGATAGATAGAGAGATAGATAGATATGAGATAGATAGATAGATAGATATGAGATAGATAGATAGATATGAGATAGATAGATAGATAGATAGGGGATGGACAGATAGATAGGAGATAGATAGATAGATAGATAGGAGATAGATAGATAGATAGATAAGAGATAGATAATAGATAGATAGATAGATAGGAGATAGATAGATAGATAGATAGATAGATAAGAGATAGATAGATAGATAGATAGATAGATAGATAAGAGATAGATAGATAGATAGATAGGAGATAGATAGATAGATAATACATAATAGATAGATAGATAAGAGATAGATAGATAGACAGATAGATAGATAGATAGATAGATAGATAGACAGACAGATAGATAATAGATAGATAGATAGATAAGAGATAGATAATAGATAGATAGATAGACAGATAGATAGATAGATAGATAGATAGGGGATGGACAGATAGACAGGAGATAGATCAATAGATAAGAAATAGAAAGATTTGGTATAAAATGATGCGATCTGTTTCAGATTGAGTGATGCCGCTTCTCGCACATCCTGACAGACATTATTTCAAGGGTCATCATTTTTAATTTCTTGCTTTTATTTGCCTCCACATAATGGAGGATTTTATTGTCTTTCCTCACAAGCTCCCACCAGACGCAGCACCGAGCTCCCGCTGACACCAGTAATTAACGCCTTGGAAGACGTGATATTGGTGACTGATGGCGCACTCCAACTTATCAGCATAAACGTCCCAGTCCTTTCCTTCTCCTGGGGCTCCTCCTGACTGGTCTGACACCAGGTCTCATCTTCACCACTACTTGGTGCCCTCACTACCTCTAGGTGATGTCTGCAGGGGAAACCTTATAGTGAATCTCTACCCTTCATCCTCGTGTTGTTTTCTAGATCTGGAACTTTAAATGCCCTGTATGGATACAGATCTGAAACATAATTTTCTATCTGCAGCTACCACTAGGGGGAGCTTACTGTATACAGGGTTATTATTGAGCTCAACGGTTAAACAGTATACAGAGTGCTCCTGAGCTCCCTCTAGTGGTAACTGCAAGCAGGCAGAATATTGCTGGTACTTATCTTTCCCTGCTCATCGCTTCTCTCCTTCGACATGGTGCCACCGGTGGATTTAAACCTTACTCTGGCTGCCCCCTGATTATTTAGGAGAGTTACCTGGGATCCTGTCTTTTAGTTCTCCTATGGTACAAACACTTGTTATAGTCATTGTCATTGGATAGTGCTACTCTGCTACATCACCTAACCTGCAACACTGTCAGCTCTGCTACTTCACCAACTCTGCAACATTGTAAGGTTAGCTTAAGGCCCCATTCACACGTCCGCAATTTCGTTCCGCATTTTGCGGGCCCATTCATTTCTATGGGGCCGCAGAACACGCTACGGACGTGTGAATGATGCCTTAGGCCTCTTGCACACAAACGTGTTTTTTTTCAGTTTCCGTTCCGTTTTTCGGGTTCCGTATACGGACTGTATACGGAACCATTCAATTTAATGGATCCTCAAAAAAAACGGAAGGTACTCCGTATGCCTTTCGTTTCCGTTTTTGTCTTTGATGCAGGTTTGGAGCTTTGTATCAGAAAAACTGGAACCCTGACCGCTGTAAAGATGTATCAATATATGAATCAGAGCAGATATTCAAGGTCGGATATTCACTTTACGCTCCCAGCATCCTGAGGGTCTGCAGCGTATGGAACCCTTCCCTAGATATCATGAGACATCTTCTTATCTTTTTCACATTTCCCCTTTTTCAGTCACTCGAATTTTCCCAAAAACCTCTGGAAGCCTCCAGTAAAGGGGGTGTATGGGATCATTTCCAGTCTGTATTACAGGAGGAGGACTCCAGTTGGAGAGCAGAACGGAGACTAGAATCTCATTAGTCCATGAATAGTCACAACGCGTTTCGCTTCTGCAGCTATTAACAAGCTGTTGGCCATTAACAAACTGGCCATGCTGGTTAGCGCCATGACAGAGCTGAAGCTGGAGCACAATGTAACGTTCTGCAGAATCAGATATTAATTGGGCAGAATGTGATGATCCTCATAGTCAGATCCTGTGTTGCAGCTCACATAATACCCCAGAGCTACATTCACAATTCTGCAGCGTCAGAGCTGAAATTCTGCGTAAGCACAGAGCATGAGCAATGGGTGGACGAACAACTACACACACTGCTATGCAAACAGTAGGGGAAGACGCCTTCACCGAACCAAAAATTGTGTCATGAATCCGCCATGTACAAGGGACACAATAGCTGGTACTGTAAAGAGGGCACTGTTATGGGGACATTATGATGCGGGCACTGTGGTTGTTATTATTATGTGGGCACTGTGGCTCTCACAATGATGGAGGATACTGTGCCTTTCACAGTTATGGGGGAAATTGTATGTCACTATTATAGGGTCACTATGGCCTTTACTGTCATGAGACACTATCACTGTCTCTACAATGGGCGCACTAAGGCTGTCACTTTTTATGGAAATACTTGGCTGGCACCGTTATGGGGACACTATGCCTATCAGTGTTATGGGGACACTGTGGCTGTCGGTGTTATGGGGACACTGTGGCTGTCAGTGTTATGGGGACACTGTGGCTGTTAGTGTTATGGGGACACTGTGGCTGTCAGTGTTATGGGGACACTATGGCTGTCAGTGTTATGGGGACACTGTGGCTGTCAGTGTTATGGGGACACTGTGGCTGTCAGTGTTATGGGGACACTGTGGCTGTTAGTGTTATGGGGACACTGTGGCTGTCAGTGTTATGGGGACACTGTGGCTGTCAGTGTTATGGAACATTGTGGCTGTCAGTGTTATGGGGACACTGTGGCTGTCAGTGTTATGGGGACACTATGGCTGTCAGTGTTATGGGGACACTGTGGCTGTCGTTGTTATGGGGACACTATGGCTGACAGTGTTATGGGGACACTGTGGCTATCAGTGTTATGGGAACACTGTGGCTGTCAGTGTTATGGGGACACTATGGCTGTCAGTGTTATGGGGACACTGTGGCTGTCAGTGTTATGGAACATTGTGGCTGTCAGTGTTATGGGGACACTGTGGCTGTCAGTGTTATGGGGACACTGTGGCTGTCAGTGTTATGGGGACACTGTGGCTGTCAGTGTTATGGGGACACTATGACTGTCAGTGTTATGGGGACACTGTGGCTGTCAGTGTTATGGGGACACTATGACTGTCAGTGTTATGGGGACACTGTGGCTGTTAGTGTTATGGGGACAATACGGCTGTCAATGTTGTGAGGCCACTATGGCTGTCGGTGTTATGGGGACACTATGGCTGTCGTTGTTATGGGGACACTATGGCTGTCGTTGTTATGGGGACACTATGGCTGTCGTTGTTATAGGGACACTATGGCTGACAGTGTTATGGGGACACTGTGGCTGTCAGTGTTATGGGGACACTGTGGTTGTCAATGTTATGTGGCACTGTGACATATTATGGGGACATTATGGCTGTCGCTGTAATGGGAGTACTGTGTATATACGTGGGGCATATTGGGAGTGTGGTCTCTATTTTAGGGGCAGGTGTATGGCAGCACACATTACCTCCTTGGAGTAATTTCTCTTGGAGTAGAAAAGTATGATGTAAAGTATGATATGACCCAGTACCAGGAGGTAGCAGGTAAAGCTGTGGAGGTACATGTGCAGGTCATGTGGAGAGCTTCTTCCATTGGGGTGCGGTACATGCAGGACCTCTAATCCCTGCTCAAACACAATTCTTGTCTCGTCCTCGAGGACTACTCTCCGCACTCCGAATGAAGCTTGAGAAACGCTCCCTGGCAGTCTGGCTCGCTCTCCTCTTCTGTCCAGATGGATGTCTCTAGGCTGGAGGATCACTCGTGTGTTATATTATGGGGCCCGCAGCCTCTACAGCAGACCTAATGGCACGTTATATCACAAGGCCTTTTAAAGGGACCATCTGGTATTACAGCAGAACAAAAGCAAAAAAATAAAATAAATAACCTCATGAAGGCTCGTCCTTAATAAATTCCAATTTCCAAAGCCATAACGTTTTTATTTTCCATCAGTGTAGCTGTATGAGGACTGTCTTTTGCGGAATGACATACATGTGACTTTTTCACGCACGTGATAAAAACGGAAGGTTTACAAGCAACATCTCTTAGCAACCATCAGTGAAAAACGCATCGCACCTGCACTTGCTTCCGGATGCAGTGCGTTTTTCACTGACGCCCTATTCACTTGTATGGCCTCTTTCACACAAGCGTCCCGGATTTTCTCCGGATGCGTCGCATGTGCATTGCAGGAAACCCGCACGAGTGCACACGCAATTTTAGCCAGTTTTGACTGCGATTGCATTGCTCAGTTTTTATCGCGCAGGTGCAATGCGTTTTGCATGCGCGTGATAAAAAACTGAATGTGGTACCCAGACCCGAACCCGGATTTCTTCACTGAAGTTCAGGTCTGGGATCGGTATTTTGTAGATTAATTATTTTCCCTTATAACATAGTTATAAGGGAAAATAATAGCAATCTTAATACAGAATGCATAGTAAAATGTGCCTTGAGGGGTTAATAAATTAAGAAAATTAACTCACTTCATCCTCTTGTTCGCGCAGCTGGCATTGTCTTCTTCTTCTTCTTTCAGGACCTGCAAAAGGACCTTTGATGATGTAATCGCGCGCACCATGTGGTGAGCGCGGTGACGTCAGCTCAGGTCCTGCTGAATGAAGATAAAAGATCCTATAAAAATACCACATGATCTAACCTGTCAGATAAATATTGTAAATAACAAAAAAAATTAAATGGTGCGAAAACTGTTATTTTTTTGTTACTTTGCCTCACAAAAAGTGTAATATAGAGCAACCAAAAATCATATGTACCCTAAAATAGTACCAACAAAACTGCCACCTATCCTGTAGTTTCCAAAATTGGGTCATTTTTTTGGAGTTTCTATGGGAGAATCTTCAAATGTGATATGGCAGCTTAAAATTATCCCAGTGAAATCTGCTTTCCAAAAACCATATGGCGTTCCTTTCCTTCTGCGCCCTGCCGTGTGCCCGTACAGCAGTTTACGATCACATGTGGGATGTTTCTGTAAACTACAGAATCAGGGCAATAAATATTGAGTTTCGTTTGGCTGTTAACCCCTGCTTTGTTAGTGGAAAAATGTAATTAAAATGGAAAATCTGCCAAAAAAGTGAAATTCTGAAATTTCATCTCCATTTTCCATTAATTCTTGTGGAACACCTAAAGGGTTAAGAAAGTTTGTAAAATCAGTTTTGAATACCTCGAGGTGTGTAGTTTCTAAAATGAGGTCATTTTTGCGTGGTTTCTATTATGTAAGCCTCACAAAGTGACTTCAGACCTGAACTGGTCCTCAAAAAGTGGGTTTTGGAAATTTTCTGTAATTTTCTGAAAAATTTCAAGATTTGTTTCTAAGCCTTCTAACGTCCCCAAAAAATAAAATGGCATTCACAAAATGATCCAAACATGAAGTAGACATATGGGGAATGTAAAGTAGTAACTATTTTTGGAGTTATTACTATCTATTATAAAAGTAAAGAAATTGACATTTTGAAATTTGCACATTTTTCTAAATTTTGGGTAAATTTGGTATTTTTTTTATAAATAAAAATGACATTTTTGGACTCCATTTTACATTTTTAAATGTGACGAGAAAACAATCTCAGAATGGCCTGGATAAGTAAAAGCTTTTTAAAGTTATCACCCCATAAAGTGACACTGGTCAGATTTGCTAAAAATGGCCTGGTACTTAAGGTGAAAAAATGGCAGGGTCCTGAAGGATTAAAAATTAAACAAAGCAAACATAAAAAAAACTGAATAAATATAAATTGTTATCTACATTCCACTGAAATATTTCCTCAGATAATGGCTGTTCCGGCTCGGAGGACAGATCTCAGGTGGAGCCTCCTCCCCCATATTTACAGTGATTGTTTATTCAGGGCTCCGGCCTCCGTCGGGGACGATAAATCAGAACATTTGTTTTATTACATTTGATGCTGTCTCCAGGACTATTATATCTCTCTGTTTGCAGCTCCTTCTGGGACGCGTTCATGGCACTTTGCTGCTACGCTGGGTTTCTGCAGATTACAATATTAAGTATGTTAAGATTTTTCGCTTGCTAAAGTGTTTGGGAATCAGTCCCTCGACAATCTTTTGTTTTTCTGCATCTTTGATCCAGGAAAAATTAAATTAGTGGTAAAAAATGTAAAACAAAGCGGAAAAAATATCACTGAGAGAAACCGGGTAGAGATACAAAATTGTGATGTTCCTCTAAAATCAGCATTTTATGTGTAAAGGGGTTTCTCAGCCCCAAGGGGCCTTTTGGGCAGACCTCACAACGTGGCTGAACCTGTGGTGCTGCCAATGACTGGCTGCAGCGGTGACGTGTCCCCCAACCTGTTACGTAACTGGGTCACGTGAGCCACATGAAACCAGATGTTGACATGGGGAGACTGGAGAGCTGCAATGGTGGCAGAGTCTGTGGATCAGGCAAGTTTGAGTCCCTTCTGCAGGTCCGGCCATGGATGGGGATCTGCCCAAAAAACCCTCAACAACCCCTTTAAAGGTCTTGTCTTAAGAACACAAAAATCCAAATTGAAGCAACTTTGTAAATATTCTTCATCATACATGTTCTACCATTTCATTTCTGTAGAGTGAGTGTAAGTCCTACAGCTAGCTGGTGGTGCTGCTGGGTCTGACATAAATCCATCAGAGCTCTGCTACCATTTCTGACCTCTCTCTTTCTGCTCAACCCCTCCCTTCTCTCAGTGTGGGAGGGGGAGGATGTTGTACAAGGCAGATCTGAGAATGGAGAAGAGGGAAAGCCTCTGAGGAGGGCAGGTCACACAGGCTGAAATTAGGGAGAAGAGACCACACAAAGCAGTTGCAGGGGGAAGGCAGCAGCATCCTGGGCACACTGATCCAGCAGGTATTACTGGGGGAAACACATCCACATGAGAAGAATTGACAAGCAGGGGATCAGAAAATGAATGAAGGAATGAAGATTGCAGCCTGAAACTTACTACAACTTTTTTACTCAAGGTAACAACTAGCCAAGCTGGCCATACACTTGAGACAAAAGGTGACCAAATCCAGTGGGACTGGGCAATCATGTCATGTATATTGGGAGGCGGGGGGGATTCCTGATTGTCCTCCAAAAAGCAAGAGTTGTCATGTTTATAAGCCAGGAGCTGGGACTCAGCTTCTGTCCTGCTCAGCTTTGATACATTGTATCCAATGTGATCAGTTACATTCAGATACAATGTTTCTGTTTTGTAATCGGATAAAATGGCGACAGATGGTTCCGCGATGTGCAGAACCCTCTTGCCTGCTGAATGAAAGGGAAGATGATTAAGATTTACAGTACAAACATGGAAGCTTTTATTGCTGCCTTCAAACTAAAAACACTCCAGAGACGCCTGGGATTTCAGCATGATCATCGCGTGATTAACTGAAGTTCTCAGATCTGATGAACCCTACGGGATACAGACGGGGAAAGAACCAATTGCTTGAGACGATTAGAAACCAAACAGATGAGAATCTGTAAATGTTTCCACAGTTTTTAATTTTTTTTAGGTTTAAACTTTATAAAAAAATCATATTGGCACTCACTTAGGACCACAGGTGACGACATACATCAGGCATCTGACGGCCAAAGGAATCTATAGGACTATACGACCTTCTCACCCAAATACTGCGTAAGTCCGCCTGCATGGTTTGGAAGGTAATCAGCTGCCAATCACCATTGGTGCTGCTTATCTCCAAGTAAAACAGCCAAATACAAAGCCAACTAAAATTTAAAGGGGTTGTCTAGTTTAGAAAACCAGGAACTTCAAAGTTATAAGGGGATCTCGCCCATTCAGGACCCTCATCTATTAACCAGATGTGATATAAAAAGTAATTCTCACTTCTGAGGATCATTGCAGGAGCAGCCTATTGATTTAAATGGGACTGTGTAATACTACATTCCCCCTGGGGTGGCGCTGTAGAATAATCAAACACCTGTGACCAGGTTCCTCCTCAGATCGGATTGATCGCTGGGGGTCCCAACATTCAACAGCAGGTCTATCCAGTGGAGAATTCCTTTAATGCTGTACTTGCACTGGAGAACCCCTTTAAGGCTACATGCACACGACCGTGTGCCCCCCATGGCCGTATTGCGGCACGCAATACAGGGGGTCCGCCTTACACGGGCACCGGCCTTGTGTATTCCGCATCACGGATCGCACGGATTCACTTGAATGGGTCCGCAATCACGGAGATGCGGAAGGGAGGCACGGATCGGAACCCAACAGAAGAACTATGGAGAATACAAGCAGTAGATGGCTCCCCTTTAGGTGTCGGTGGACATCTTCCAGCCTCAGTAACATGCCTTTAGTCATCTGCTCCCTGACGTCACCACTAGGGGGCTGATCTGTATACCTCCCTATGTGTCTATTATTGTCCTCCATAAGAGCTGCATACAAATTTGCGCTCTAGTGGTAACAACAGGTAGCAGAGATTTTTACACGTATATTTGGTATTTGGACAGGGGAACAGTGTGGGTACTAAGAACTGTCCAAAATTTGTAGCAGGGCCCCCTATCTGCCATGTTCTGGTGACTTTATATGTGGCAGAGGGACCATTAGCCCCCCCTCTGGAACCATGGCCAGGGTGCAACTACCAACTCTGCACCCCTCCATATAGTTGCACCACTATAGCACCATGCTGTTCCTCATGGGTGGTGACTAATAAGTGCCCGCCCTTGAGTGGAGGAGGGGCTGTGGTGATAAGAGGATAGAGCAGGAGGGGACCCCCTTTAGTCCCTTTGCTCTTGGTCTCATGTAAACCCCCTATTTATAATTATTTGTATTTTTCCATTTAGAAAGTCGAACGACTTTTCCACAAGCTCACCTGGCCGCCACCATCATGAATAGTAATGAAATCTTGTTAATATTCATACTCCAGTTTTAAACATTAATACTTTGACTTTCGCATCTTCCATCCCTGTTTGTCCCCCTGTGATGGTGAGAGATAGGAATTAAACATGAGAGATCACGTGTAACCAAAATGTGAGCGTGGAGGGGATGCAGAGCTGAGACTGTAGGTGAAGCAGTAAAGAGTGTGTCTGAGATCAATGTGGACTAGGATAGCGGACCCAGTGACAGCTGTGACATCACAAGAGAGTGCAGTCAGGCAGGCAGCTGTGGCATCACAAGAGAGTGCAGTCAGGCAGGCAGCTGTGACATCACAAGAGAGTGCAGTCAGGCAGGCAGCTGTGGCATCACAAGAGAGTGCAGTCAGGCAGGCAGCTGTGGCATCACAAGAGAGTGCAGTCAGGCAGGCAGCTGTGACATCACAAGAGAGTGCAGTCAGGCAGGCAGCTGTGACATCACAAGAGTGTGCCAGTCAGGCAGGCAGCTGTGACATCACAAGAGTGTGCCAGTCAGGCAGGCAGCTGTGACATCACAAGAGAGTGCCCGTCTGGCAGGCAGCTGTGACATCACAAGAGAGTGCAATCAGGCAGGCAGCTGTGATATCACAAGAGAGTGCAGTCAGGCAGGCAGCTGTGACATCACAAGAGAGTGCAGTCAGGCAGGCAGCTGTGACATCACAAGAGAGTGCAGTCAGGCAGGCAGCTGTGACATCACAAGAGAGTGCAGTCAGGCAGGCAGCTGTGACATCATAAGAGAGTGCAGTCAGGCAGGCAGCTGTGACATCACAAGAGAGTGCAGTCAGGCATGCAGCTGTGACATCACAAGAGAGTGCTAGACAGGCAGGCAGCTGTGACATCACAAGAGAGTGCAGTCAGGCAGGCAGCTGTGACATCACAAGAGAGTGCTAGACAGGCAGGCAGCTGTGACATCACAAATGTTGTTCTGTTAGGTTAATGCTGTGACATCATAACTGGGCTCCAGAAAGCAGATGTGACACAAGGTGGAGGCCGTGAAGGCGCTGTGACATCACATATGTCTTTCTGTCAGGTACTTTTTTGAGGCATTACAATAGTTTGTGTGGTCAAGGACCCCAGGAGCACAGAGTATTTCAGGTATGGAAGGTACTTTAGGGGGCATGTGGCGTCTTCAGTGACCATAAAGCGCTGTGGATTGAAGACGTCTCTGTGTTTCATGCCCCTTAGTAAGAAGCATAGCGCATAGCTTCCTGTCCCGCCGCCGATCACTTCCATAGGCTTCAGGCCTAGTAGGCCTGAGGCCTATGCGGTAGTGAAATCCTGGCGCAGGCGGGCGTGATGACGTCATCGCGCGTCTGTGCCGGGGCGCAGTGTGCACGCCTGCCTCATCCCGCCTTCCTCTGCGAGCCAGCTCCTGGCCCAGGACATAGGTCAGTATTTAGTTTTAAATTATTATTTTTTTATTTCATGGGCTACTTTGGGGGACATGTGGGGGGGGGGGGGGTCACAGGAAGACATATTAGTGAAGAGACATCAAGTACATCGGGGGGGGGGATGTGAGGGCTGTGTGGGGCCAAATTATTATGGGAGGGACTACTATGTGGGGGCAAATTACTATATGGGGCAGTGTGGGGGCAAATTACTATGTGGGCAGTGTGGGGGCAAATTACTATGTGGGGCAGTGTGGGGGCAAATTACTATATGGGGCAGTGTGGGGCAAATTACTATATGGGGCAGTGTGGGGGCAAATTACTATGTGGGGCAGTGTGGGGGCAAATTACTATATGGGGCAGTGTGGGGCAAATTACTATATGGGGCAGTGTGGGGGCAAATTACTATATGGGGCAGTGTGGGGGCAAATTACTATGTGGGGCAGTGTGGGGGCAAATTACTATATGGGGCAGTGTGGGGGCAAATTACTATATGGGGCAGTGTGGGGGCAAATTACTATATGGGGCAGTGTGGGGGCAAATTACTATGTGGGGGCAGTGATGGGGGCAAATTACTATATGGGGCAGTGTGGGGGCAAATTACTATTGGGGGCAGTGTGGGGGCAAATTACTATATGGGGCAGTGTGGGGGAAAATTACTATATGGGGCAGTTCGGGGGCAAATTACTATATGGGGCAGTGTAGGGGCAAATTACTATGTGGGGGCAGTGTGGGGGCAAATTACTATATGGGGCAGTGTGGGGGCAAATTACTATATGGGGCAGTGTGGGGGCAAATTACTATATGGGGCAGTGTGGGGGCAAATTACTATATGGGGCAGTGTGGGGGAAAATTACTATATGGGGCAGTTCGGGGGCAAATTACTATATGGGGCAGTGTGGGGGCAAATTACTATGTGGGGCAGTGTGGGGGAAAATTACTATATGGGGCAGTGTGGGGGAAAATTACTATATGGGGCAGTGTGGGGGCAAATTACTATATGGGGCAGTGTGGGGGCAAATTACTATATGGGGCAGTTCGGGGGCAAATTACTATACGGGGGCAGTGCGGGGGAAATTACTATATGGGGCAGTGTGGGGGCAAATTACTATATGGGGCCGTGTGGGGGCAAATTACTATATGGGGCAGTGTGGGGGCAAATTACTATATGGGGCAGTGTGGGGGCAAATTACTATATGGGGCAGTGTGGGGGCAAATTACTATGTGGGGGCAGTGTGGGGGCAAATTACTATATGGGGCAGTGTGGGGGCAAATTACTATATGGGGCAGTGTGGGGGCAAATTTCTATGTGAGGGCAGTGTGGGGGTAAATTACTATATGGGGCAGTGTGGGGGAAATTACTATGTGAGGGCAGTGTGGGGGAATCGCTATGTAGGGGAAATTACTGTGTGGGGTCAAACTACTATATGGGGGCAGTTTGGGGGAAATTACTATGGGGGGATTACTATATGGGGGTGTTGCTATTGGGGAGGCACTGTAGGGGCAATTCTATTATTTTTGGGGACACTATACAGGGATTATTGCCTGGAGCACAATATAGGGTGGTATTATTACTGGGGGTCTCTATGGGACATTATAGCTGCTGTGGACACTATAGAGCAGGGGTGCACAACCTTTTTCTGGTTGGGGGCCACATTGTCAACCTGAACCAATTCCAAGGGCCGAAAATAAACTTTAAAGGGGTATTACCAAGCGAAATAATATATTTATGGCATATTGAACTTACAGTATATATCATAAATGTCTAGCTACACTTCTAGTGCTCCCATCTAAATGGGACAATACATGAAAGATTCATGTGAGCAGCCACAAAACATAGACATACATGTCTGCTGCCAGATGCTTGGGGGCCGCATAGAATGGTATTGAGGGCCGCATGTGGCCCCCGGGCCGCAGGTTGTGCACCCCTGCTATAGAGACATTTGGGGTAATTTATCAAACTGGTGTAATGCAGAACTGGCTTAGTTGCCCACAGCAGCCAATCAGATTCCACCTTTCATATTTGACAGCTCTTTTGGAAATCCAGTTCTACTTTACACCAGTTTGGTAAATTACCCCAATTATGTCTATAAGGGTCACAATTTTTTCAGCAGTATAGTTCCTGGGGCATTGGGGAGCACAACGGGCACAGTATTGGGGGTGGCAGCAGGATGACACTGTGGGGACACCAGGATGAGGAGGTTGATGGAAAAATTGAGAAATCTAACGCGTCTGTGTTACAAACTGTAGAGACGAGATGCGGCTGAAAGAATTTGTCATGGCGGTCTGGGTCAGACGGAGGAGAAGAGGAAAGAGAAGGTCTACATGACAGGAGATGTCACTGGATGTAACAGGTATGTGGTGCTGTATTCTCCTCCATGTCTTTTTTATTATATGTATTTTAAATTTGGCGACCAAATTTTTCCGTTTAGGACCCAATTTGGGGTATTTTTTTTAGTCTGAAGATGTCATATGGCCCAGGAAGAGACTGTCGCGCCCATGAAGCACCGCAGCCTCTTCATACAAAAAAAACAACTAAACTAAAATGGAGGAAGGGGCCCAAGTTGGGTAGACGGCCCGGGCCTATCATGCACTTAATCCGCCCCTGGTAAGAAGTGATGTTATCACAGACCGGACCTCAGTACTTCCCCCGTGTAGACGAGGTTCGTAGTGGCGAGGAGAGCGCTGGGGCGACGAACCAGGAGGAAGCGAGACGCCATGGCGGTTACTGATGTCTCGTATGAGATATTAATCAATGCAGCTGTAATATCACACCTGTGACAACTACACAAGAACTGTAGCACATGTGACACATACCCATGAATTATTACACGCGTGATATGTACACAATGAAATATCACACATGTGACCACAAATATTATTGATTACACACGTGGCACATTCCCACGAATTATTACAAAGGTGACACATACACATGAACTATTAGATGGATGGCGCATACACATAAGTGAGCACATACCTGTAGATATTACCATGTATGCATTGTGGCTGTTGCTACATTTTCCCATGATTATTGTAAAAAATGTAAATCAGATATCATATAGTACAGGACAATAACGTATAACCGTCCCTGCACCTCACATGCTCCAATTGCTTTCCTAGATGTATTTTTAAGCTGCTGGCGGCTTAGGGGGCGTGCACTTTCTCAGGGGCGTGTCCTTTCTACTGCAGCTGCCGACAGTTAAAGGATGGAACTGAGCGTGTGCTTCCATCTCAGTGAGCCGGACAGAGACATTAGAAAAAGAACAAACAGCAGGTGGCGCTGTTCAGATAGATTTCAAGTGAATAGCTCAGCGGCTGTACTAAATTTTTTATTAAATGAAATTACAAAAGTATTCAGATCCGGCTGCTGGTTTGAAAACCACTTTTTGGGGGGAATTGAGAGGAGAACAGTTATTATTTGGGGCTTAAAGGGGACTCTATTAAGTATGATGTATGATGAGTCATAGTGGGGAGAAGTCTCAATGTGATAATTTGTTGGGTGCATCACATAGATCTTCATAGACCCCAACAAGACCACATAAACCGGGCGGAGGGGAGGTCCAGGTCCAAGGTTTACCCTGGGGGCTCATTGCCCCGGCTATACACACTACAGTATATTATACCCAGGGTCCGGTTTCTGGATCGGACCCGTTTGGGGGTATGACCTGCTCTCATCCTGGAGAGAATGAAGGGGTCCTCCAGGGTGGGGCAGCACCAGGAATGTTGTCCAGTTTAATGGCGCCCTTTCTTCTCTTTTAGATGGAGCATTGCAATATTTCAAGAATACATGAAACGCGTATGCTGTAAAGACCGCACGCCGAGCCTCAGCTGTGGCCCCCACAAGCAGCTCCCGGGTCCCCGGATGATGAGGCTATCATTATGGTGATATATATATATATATGAGGCTGGAGCTGTATCCTATTCTTATGTTAATGTGCAGGAGGCTGGAGATACATTGTTGCGTTCTGAGATACAATGTTTACTTTTCTAGAGGCTTCTGTAGGATGAAAATGACATTAATCGACCTCATCTGGGCTCCAGGCGTCCCCGAGACCGAAGGGTTAAACGCCCTCGGTTTCCATGAATTTGATTGACAGGTGGACCAGCTCTGTGCGTGGCTGATACTTAAGCCCCAATTTTCCTACAAGGACCTATTTTACTATTACACAATTATTCAATCAAGTCAGTCCGAGAAACGCGTCAGCGGCAGCTGCTGCTAGTGCCGGCCCTAGGCATAAATTCATCAAACGACATCACATCCCGCTCCCTCATTAAAACGCCTATTTAGTTTGGCCTTACAAACATCTTATGGCTATAAAATATTAGATAATCGGCGATGGAGAATATCGGGCGCCGCTTATCTAAGTAGAAACAATGGATCAGACACGTAGAGATCCACATTTTTCGATCCCTGTTTCCATACTCTGTCCCCATAATAGGCTTTAGTCCTGCTGAGCTTGTGGCGGTCTAGTACTTATACACAGCATCCAATTGAAACAGGATGAGCTGTAGTGTAAAGCATGAGGGAGGGGGCTTGAAACAGAAAGGAGGTAGATTTTAAGATCTCAATGGACAATGCAGTCACTGATTTTAGAGGTGCCACAATGGGAGCAAATTCTATTTAAAAGGTTATTGAGTTTAGCCTAAAAAACAAGTACCCCCCCCCCATAACTTTTTTTGATAAGGTTCCCCTTTTAGCCGGAAACAACCTTTACATTTAACCCTCCATAGCTCAGGCACAGGCACTGTATAATTTTTGCTTAAATTCTCTTTCAGAAAATAATGATTTTAGATTCCGACCGTTTTGCGTTTACAGCTCCGCGGCAGACCTATGCGTCCCTCTAGAGACAAAGTACAAAACCTTATCCTGGAGTCTGCAGTTCATAAGGAGAGGGTGGAGGAGATTAACACCTGACTTCAAGATCAGATTGCACACTAAACGGTAGGAGACTTAAAGGGGTTGGTCCATCTGGGACATTTGGTGGCATATCGCTAGGATGTGCCATCAATGTCAGATAGGTGGAGGTCCTACCTCTGGGACTTGCTCCTATCTGAGGAACGGGACCCCCAGAGTGAGAGGAGAGGAAGATACTTTAGATGCACTACACCAATAAATGGAAAAATCTACATACCCTTTAAAAGGGTTTTCCAACTCTTTACAGCTGATGACCTATCCTCTGGAAAGGTCGTCAGTATCTGATGGTGGGGATCCGACACCCGGGACCCCCACCGATCAGCTGTTTGAGAAGGCACCGGGACTCCTGTGAGTGCTACGGCCTTTTCCCTGCCTCCCAAGCACAACGCCGTACATTGGGGCTGAGCTACGCCTAGGCCATGTGACTGGTGAATGTGTAATCACTGGCCTAGGAAAAGCTGAGAGTAGCTCTGTGGTGCTACACCGCGGCCTTCTCAAACACCTGATCGGCAGGGGCCCTGGGTGCCAGACCCCCACCGATCAGATACTGGTGACCTATCCCGAGGATAGGTTCATCAGTTGTAAAGTCTCGGAAAACCCTTTAATTCTATAGAGAAGGATAAGCGACCAGAGACTTCCGTTGCCACTTATCCTGGGGGGAGAGAATAGAAATAGAAGGGGAAAGAAGAGCATTGAAGGTTTCAACCTAATATTTGATCATTTAAAGGCTTTGTACACCTTTGGGGGCAATTTTTTATTACATTTTGAGCTCAAAATCATTTTTTCAATTGGTCTTTATTAAAAATATGGAGCCCTTTTCTCTGTACAGAGCTGAGATGCTGTAGTAGCTGCATGTGGATTTTCTGTCTTTTCCGTCATCTGGGGAGCTGACCGACTCCTTATCTCTGCTCTCTGACCGTATAAACTCTTATTATAGCTCAGCCCTTATCTGACTGATAAAAATGCGGCTTAAGTAAGTGTTTATGACCTCTCAGTAGTTTAGAGACACAAAGTGAAAGTACCAGTCACACAGTTAGAACAGTTAAACTTTTATGACAGAAAGGCTCAATATTTTTAATAAAGGTCAATTGAAAATAATATTTTTAGCCATAAATGAGTAAAATGCAATCATAAACAAAAATTGCCTCCGAAGGTGTACATAGCCTTTAACCCCTTAAGGACTTAGGGCGTACCGATACACCCTATTTCCCGAGTCCTTAAGGACTCAGGGCGTACCGGTACGTCCTAAGTTTAAATCGCAATTGCGGCGCGGCGGGGGTTAATCGCAACAGGATGTCCGCTGAAATCATTCAGCGGGCATCCTGTCACAATGCCGGAGGGGGGGTCCTGTGACCCCCCCCCCCGTGTCGGCAATCGCCGCAAACCCGATGGCATGGAAGGCAGCGCGATGTCTAAGGAAGGCATCGCGCTGCCTTCCGGTGACGAGCCTGTGAGATCCAGCCCTCTGGATCTCACAGGCAGGAAGCTGTATGAGTAATAAACAGTGTATTACTCATACAGCCAATGCATTCCAATACAGAAGTATTGGAATGCATTGTAAAAGGGATTAGACCCCCAAAAGTTGAAATCCCAAAGTGGGACAAAAAAATTAAGTAAAATAAAAGTTGAAAAAATAAAGTCCCCCCCCCCCCCAAAGTTTCAAGTAAAAATAAACAAAAACGTTATTTTCCCCAAATAAAGTAAAAAAAAATGGTAAAAAATAGGGGGAAAAAACTGTATACATATTAGGTATCGCCGCATCCGTATCGACCGGCTCTATGAACATATCACATGACCTAACCCCTCAGATGAACACCGTAAAAAATAAATAATAAAAACTGTGCTAAATAAACCATTTTTTTGTCACCTTACGGCCTCATGCACACGACCGTTGTGTGCATCCGTGGCCGTTGTGCCGTTTTCCGTTTTTTTTTCGCGGACCCATTGACTTTCAATGGGTCCGTGGAAAAATCGGAAAATGCACCGTTTTGCAGCCGAGGCCGTGATCCGTGTATCCTGTCCGTCAAAAAAATATGACTTGTCCTATTTTTTTGACGGACAACGGTTCACGGACCCATTCAAGTCAATGGGTCCGTGAAAGAACACGGATGCACACAAGATTGGCATCCGTGTCCGTGATCCGTGGCCGTAGGTTGCTTTCATACAGACGGATCCAAAGATCCGTCTGCATAAAAGCTTTTTCTGATCTAAGTTTTCACTTCGTGAAAACTCATTTCCGACAGTATATTCTAACACAGAAGCGTTCCCATGGTGATGGGGACGCTTCTATGTTAGAATACACTGCAAACTTTGTACAAGACTGCCCCCTGCTGCCTGGCAGCACCCGATCTCTTACAGGGGGATATGATAGCACAATTAACCCCTTCAGGTGCGGCACCTAAAGGGGTTAATTGTACTATCATATTCCCCTGTAAGAGATCAGGGCTGCCAGGCAGCAGGGGGCAGACCCCCCCCCCTCCCCAGTTTGAATATCGTTGGTGGCACAGTGTGCGCCCACCATCGCCCCCCCTCCCTCTATTGTAATAAATCGTTGGTGGCACAGTGTGCCCCCACCATCGCCCCCCCCCCTCCCTCTCTCTATTGTATTAAATTGTTGGTGGCACAGTGTGCCCCCACCATCGCCCCCCCTCCCTCCCTCTATTGTATTAAATCGTTGGTGGCACAGTGTGCCAACCACCATCGCCCCCCCTCCCTCTATAGCAGTAACATTGGTGGCAGTGTGCGGTCTCCCATTCCCCCCCCCCCATCATTGGTGGCAGCGGAGTTCCGATCGGAGTCCCAGTTTAATCGCTGGGGCTCCGATCGGTAACCATGGCAACCAGGAAGCTACTGCAGCCCTGGTTGCCATGGTTACTTAGCAATAGTACAACAGTAGAAGATTCATACTTACCTGCTTGCTGCTGCGATGTCTGTGACCGGCCGGGAGCTCCTCCTACTGGTAAGTGACAGTTCTTTAGCAATGCGCCGCACAGACCTTTCACTTACCAGTAGGAGGAGCTCCCGGCCGGACACAGACATCGCAGCAGCAAGCAGGTAAGTATGAATCTTCTACTGTTGTACTATTGCTAAGTAACCATGGCAACCAGGGCTGCAGTAGCGTCCTGGTTGCCATGGTTACCGATCGGAGCCCCAGCGATTAAACTGGGACTCAGATCGGAACTCCGCTGCCACCAATGATGGGGGGGGCGGGGAATGGGAGACCGCACACTGCCACCAATGTTACTGCTATAGAGGGAGGGGGGGGCGATGGTGGTTGGCACACTGTGCCACCAACAATTTAATACAATAGAGGGAGGGAGGGGGGGCGATGGTGGGCACACACTGTGCCACCAACGATTTATTACAATAGAGGGAGGGAGGGAGGGGGGGCGATGGTGGGCGCACACTGTGCCACCAACGATATTCAAACTGGGGAAGGGGGGTCTGCCCCCTGCTGCCTGGCAGCCCTGATCTCTTACAGGGGAATATGATAGTACAATTAACCCCTTTAGGTGCCGCACCTGAAGGGGTTAATTGTGCTATCATATCCCCCTGTAAGAGATCGGGTGCTGCCAGGCAGCAGGGGGCAGTCTTGTACAAAGTTTGTAGTGTATTCTAACCTGAAGCGTCCCCATCACCATGGGAACGCCTCTGTGTTAGAATATACTGTCGGATCTGAGGTTCACGAAGTAGCTCATATCCGACAGTATATTCTAACATAGAGGCGTTCCCATGGTGATGGGGACGCTTCAAGTTAAAATATACCATCGGATTGGAGAAAACTCCAATCCGATGGTATAAAAGAACTCCAGACTTTACATTGAAAGTCAATGGGGACGGATCCGTTTGAAATGGCACCATATTGTTTCAACATCAAACGGATCCGTCCCCATTGACTTGCATTGTAATTCAGGACGGATCCGTTTGGCTCCGCACGGCCAGGCGGACACCAAAACGACTTTTTTTTCATGTCCGTGGATCCTCCAAAAATCAAGGAAGACCCACGGACGAAAAAACGGTCACGGATCACGGACCCACGGACCCCGTTTTTGCGGACCGTGAAAAAAAACTGTCGTGTGCATGAGGCCTACATCACACAAAGTACAACAGCAAGCGATCAAAAAGTCACACGCACCCCAAAATAGTGCCAATGAAACCGTCATCTCATCCCACAAAAATCATACCCTACCCAAAACTGAAAAAACTATGGCTCTCAGACTATGGAAACACTAAAACATAATTTATTTTTGATTCAAAAAAGAAATCATTGTGTAAAACTTACATAAATAAAAAAAGTATATATATTAGGTATCGTCGCGTCCGTGACAACCTGGTCTATAAAAATACCACATGATCTAACCTGTCAGATGAATGTTGTAAATAACAAAAAATAAAAACGGTGCTAAAACATTTCCTGTTACCTTGCCTCACAAAAAGTGTAATATAGAGCAACCAAAAGTCATATGTACCCTAAACTAGTACCAACAAAACTGCCACCCTATCCCGTAGTTTCTAAAATGGAGTCACTTTTTTGGAGTTTCTACTCTAGTGGTTCATCAGGGGGGCTTCAAATGGGACATGGTGTAAAAAAAAAACAGTCCAGCAAAATCTGCCTTCCAAAAACTTCTGCGCCCTGCCGTGTGCCAGTACAGCAGTTTACGACAACATATGGGGTGTTTCTGTAAACTACAGAATCAGGGCCATAAATATTGAGTTTTGTTTGGCTGTTAACCCTTGCTTTGTTACTGGGAAAAATGGAATAAAATGGAAAATCTGCCAAAAAAGTGAAATTCATTTGCCAATAACTTTTGTGGAACACCTAAAGGGTTAACGATGTTGGTAAAATCAGTTTTGAATACCTTGAGGGGTGTAGTTTCTTAGATGGGGTCACTTTTCTGGAGTTTCTACTCTAGGGGTGCATCAGGGGGGCTTCAAATGGGACATGGTGTCAAAAAAAACAGTCCAGCAAAACCTGCCTTCCAAAAACCGTATGGCATTCCTTTCCTTCTGTGCCCTGCCGTGTGCCCGTACAGCGGTTTACGACCACATATGGGGTGTTTCTGTAAACTACAGAATCAGGGCCATATATAATGAGTTTTGTTTGGCTGTTAACCCTTGCTTTGTAACTGGAAAAAAATTATTAAAATGGAAAATCTGCCAAAAAAGTAAAATTTTGAAATTGTATCTCTATTTTCCATTAATTCTTGTGGAACATGTAAAGCAGGCATGCTCAACCTGCGGCCCTCCAGCTGTTGCAAAACTACAACTCCCAGCATGCCTGAAGAGACTACAGCTATTAGCCAACAGCAGGCATGGTGGGAGTTGTAGTTTTACAACAGCTGGAGGGCCGCAGGTTGAGCATGCCTGACCTAAAGGGTTAACGACGTTTGTAAAAGCAGTTTTGAAAACCTTGAGGGGTGTAGTTTATAGAATGGGGTCATTTTTGGGTGACTTCAGACCTGAACTGGTCCCTAAAAATTGTTTTTTTTGAAAATTTCTGAAAAATTTCAAGATTTGCTTCTAAACTTCTAAGCCTTGTAACATCCCCAAAAAATAAAATATCATTCCCAAAATGATCCAAACATGAAGTAGACATATGGGGAATGTAAAGTAATAAGTATTTTTGCAGGTATTACTATGTATTATAAAAGTAGAGAAATTGAAACGTGGAAATTTGCAATTTTTTGCAAATTTTTGGTAAATTTGGTATTTTTTTATAAATAAAAATGATTATTTTTTTTTACTTCATTTTACCAGTGTCATGAAGTACAATATGTGAGGAAAAAATAATCTCAGAACGGCCTGGATAAGTCAAAGCGTTTTAAAGTTATCAGCACTTAAAGTGACACTGGTCAGATTTGCAAAAAATGGCCACGTCCTTAAGGTGAAATAGGGCTGAGTCCTTAAAGGGTTAAAGTCTAAAGGATATGTGTTGGATAATCCGGCACATTGATCCCAGATTAAAGGAATTTTCTACATTGCAGTTCAGCGGACAGGCCCCTGCATTATCAGAGTACCGGCCATATCCAGCAGCACGGAGTACAGGAGGAGACGGGATCTGCCGGCTAATTACAGTCATCACTCAGCGCTTCCCCCAACGTGACGGCAGAACGGGACATTTATTCATTGAGTTTCCGAGCGTCGGTGTCAGGTGGAGGCCGGCTGTACCCCTGCGCCTGTGTCACGCGGAGACTGATGGCCGAGGAGACGCAGATGTATAGAACACGTCCAGCCGCTCAGCCGTAGAGCCCGGCTCCTGATCTGCAGCTTTCCAATCTAACAAAAAAATATCAAAATCCAATAGAGATGATTTTATGGCGAATCCAGCGTCCCAGAGAAGTCAATTCCAGCAGAACATTACCCGCAAACATCCATTAAATATGTGGGAGTCAGCGCTTTCTGCAAATAGGAGGGACGTTAAACTGGCGAATATAGACGAGAATGCAAAAATGCCTTTAGATCGGGGGAGGGGGATTCATACAAATGTTGGATTGTTGGATGGAACTTAACGATTTCTAAAAAGCTGCTGTGTTTAATCCCTTAAAGTGAACGCCCGCAGCAGTTTGTTTAGATAGATTCCACATTCTGTGCTGATCTATTTCTTAATATATTTTTTTATATGGGTGGGAGCCAGTTTTTTTTCGGATACAGAGCTCCAAATCCCCTGTATAGTCAATCTAAAATTCTGTCTGCCGGCAACCACCACTAGAGGGAGCTCAAATGCTTACTGCATACTGGTATGTAAATCTGGTAATTGCACAGTAGGCAGTAAGCTCCTACACTCCCCCTACTGGTGGCTGCAGGTACTTTCTCTCACTACAGTAAATAGAAACACTCTCCTACTGCCATTGGTGCAGGAGAAGCACTGTAAGGAGGTGGGTACCTGTGTCATTTAATAAGAGCATGATGTCGCTGGATGTCAGTATGCTAATGGTTTCACTCACAGCAAGCAGAGGTATTGACAGTGGTGAAGGATTAAAACACAAAATAGAGTGAACCTGGCATTCAATAATCAAAAAAGTAGTAAAATCTCTCCCCTTAAAGGGGGTGTCCAGTTTAGAAAACCCTTATTTAGTCACCCAGCAGGGCATTCCGTGAAGGAGTGTAGAGCGGTTACAAAGAGCGTCTCTCACTCTGGAGGACCTGACCTGCCCAGTATGTCACAGACATATGTGGATGGAGATTGCAATGCTTCATCTCACCTGTGGTGGCGCTGTTGCAAAACAGAACATCTACTGCCAGGTTTCGCCACAGATCACAGCTGGTCACTGGGGGTCCCAGCAGGAGGTCACTCTCTGATCAGCTTTTTGCCCAGGGACCCTTCTAATGAGTAAGTATTGTCCAAAGCAGGGAATGGACCTTTAAATGGATCTCCCCATTAACAACATTTATAAAGCGGCCTGTGGATAGGTGATAAATGCATGATCTTTGAGATCCCCACCGCTGGGACCCCTGCCGATCATGAGAACGGGGGTCTCTGAATGATGCATGAAAGATGAGGTGGTACGTGTGGGTGTCCACTCCATTCACTTCTATAGAACTCATGGGTATAACCGAGCACTGTCTGAAACCAGTGGAGTACCTTCCATGGAGGTAGACCAGATAACTGCTACAGGGCCCAGGGGAAGGAGGGGCCCGGTGCCAAACTCCTTCTGTTTCCAATGTTAAAACACTGTATTTTCATGCAGCCACCACTAGGGGGAGCTCAGTGCAAAGAGGTGAATACAGCTTCCACTACAGACAATGGTAATTGTATAAACTCCCTCTAGTGGTGGCTGCAGGCAGACCACTTTGTAATGGACGGGCAGCAGGAGATTGGTCAGTGTATTTACCGTACTCTGGTTGTCGGTGTGAATGTGTGAAATAGGCACCATATTTTTAAGCACCAGTTCCACTTTTGGGTTAAACAGAGGGAATTTTTTTAATTTTTTTTTGGGGTTAATGAAAAATGTAAATTCTTCAGAAATCTTGGATGCTGAGCTTTACGTTCTGCATTGCCCGTTTGATACATACGTTGTAGGGCAGGGGGGCCCAAACTAAGCTTTGCTATGGGGCCCTATAAAATCTGTAAAAAATGAAGGGACTGTGCACCACTGCTCCGTTCACACAGGGGACTCACGATCGATGGGGGTCCCACCAGTGCTCATAGACTTACCGCCTATCCACAGGATCAACCCCTTTAATGGCAAGTCTCCCTAGTTATGTAACATCTGCAACATCTCCTACTGCATACCTAGGATCCCTGGTCTTTCTGGAGCCTGGGAAAGCTGGGTAACAACCACTGTGGGAGATGGAATGAATAAAGGGATTCTGGGAAAGTTGTGTGACAATCCATGTGTTGGTTGTCACCCAGCTTTCCCGGGAACAGCTATAAGTAACGAAAGAATTTGCAACCTCTTGACACAAGTCCCCCCCAGAACTGATACAGTGTATCCACTCCTGAGTGGGCGGAGCATGACACACTGACTCTCTCTGTAGTGCCCTTTGTCATGCTCTGCCCTTTAACCCCCCTGCATCATACACTGTATCATTTCTACCTGGAATCTTCCTACGAATGGATACATTGTATCAATTTGAAATGTTCTATTTCCACCCATGTAGCGGTGACCATCCCCCTCCCCAACCCTGCTGCTGTATGATCTGCTCCTTTCAGAAAATAATGAAAAAAAGAAAACAAGGTGACCTCTGATTAATCGCCCGTAATTCGCGGAATCCCATTTGTCCGGCCCATCATCGTGTGTTCTTTGAGCGCAGTTATTTCGCCGAATAACTGATGAGAAGGCAGCTCATGAAAGGGGAGCAGCAGAGCCCTGGAGCTCGCTTTCATATGCTAAGTAGGAAGACGACGACACCGCGGACACACCGCCCCGAGGGACCATAACTCAGTTTTGACCATTTTTTTTAAAGTACAAAATAACTGCAATAAAATGATATGAATCGCGGTAAAATCACGGAACATGACAATGGCGCCATGACTATAATGTTTTCTTATGTGGAGAGAAATTTACAAGCAGCCATGTTGGATATTTTTTAAGATTGTTGCAAAGTTAAGTGAAAGTTTTTCGCCATAAACATTGACATCCTACTTTCCACCTTTTTGAAAAAGGCTATACACGCCCCCTTTTATAGGCCACACCCCTACTCACACACCCTTTATGGCTTCATTGCTAGTTTGGACGCCGGACCTGGGAGAGCCGTCAAATATGACGGCCATTATGATGTGGTTTCACCATATTTCCTTGCTGGGACCTCCAGGGATCAGCTCTGATCTGTTTGGATTCCTGGCAGTAAGTGTTCAGTTTTCCTGCAGCGCCACCAGAGGGGAAATGAAGCATTACACTGTGTCCACTCGCATCAGTGGGTGGTCTTTATAATACAGGACGGGACAAGTCCTCCAGGGAGGGAGACGCTCTTTGTAGGTGCTCTACCCTCTGGCCCCAAAAGCTGATGACCCTGAGGACCCTCTCTATTAACTTTGACAACCCTTTTAAGTATTTGTGCAACATTGTGCACTATGTATCCCCTGACCACATGGTGGCGCTGCTCTATACAGATCAATGGTATGTTCAAAGCTATAGCTTGAAGCTTCTTGCAAAATTTGTAACAGGGCCCTTACCGACCACGTACCATTTATAATACTCCTGCTATTTAATGTGGCCCTATGGGCCCCTCAGAGTACAATTGCTTCCCTTGCACACCATATAGCTACAACCTTGTGTAGGACAACTATATTACACTATTACAGAGAATTAATCTACATTCATTCTTTGCAAGGTTAAACTGTGGCAAACTTGCTGACTGTTTCCAAAAACAAGCAGAGATTACCCAAAATTTTTTTTTAGCTTTTATGTTTTTTTTTACCTATTTCTCGAATAGATTACTGAAGTCTCATGTGTCTTCTTAGTACTGTATATATAATGTATATATTCCATTTGTTTGTGCTCCAGAGCTCCTTCTAGTGGAGACCGGTAGCAGGAAGTTACAGTCATCGTCAGCTATCTTGGGAACTATGAAGAACTTTTTTGGGTCACTAAATCATCTAGATGCATAAAAGTTTACATACAAAAATGCTTCTCTGATATCTCTCCTCAAGTTTTATCAGACTTAGGGTTTATTCACATGACCGTGCCGTGTTTTGCGGTCTGCAAATTGCGCATCCGCGAAACACGGATGCTGCCCGTGTGCCTTCTGAATTTTGCGGAACGGAACAGGAGTCCCATTATAGAAATGACTATTCTTGTCCGCAAAACTGACAGGAATAGGACATGCGTCGTCATTTTTGGGGGGGCCACAGAACGGAGCAATGGATGCGGACAGCACATGGAGTGCTGTACGCATGTTTTGCGGCCCCGTTGAAGTGAATGGGTCCGCACCCGAATGAGCCCTTAAAGGGGGTCTTCCGAGATTTTCATCCTGTGGATAAGTCATCAGTTGATTGGTGGTGGTCCAACACCCAGGACCTCCGCTGATCAGCTGTTTGAGAAGACACCAGTGCTCGCAGTAGTTTTGCAACCTTCTCTCTACTTTTCCTAGAAACAGCTCAGCTCCATAGAAGTGAATAGGTCTGAGTGCAATACCAAGCACAGCCACTATACAATGTGCGGCGCTGTGCTTGCTAAGATGTGAGCGTTGTGGCCTTCTCAGAACAGCTGATTGGCGGGGGTCCCGGGTGTCGGACCACCACTAATCAGATACTGATGACCTATCCTGAGGATAGGTCATCAGTATAAAATTCCTGGAAAACTATTTTAAGTTACAGCCTGTTTACCTGGTCAGATTTATTGGGCCAATTTTTTGGGAATGAATGTTCCCATGAATACTCATTTACGGTAACTGACCTGTGAAAATGGGCTGCCAATCACCGGACAAATGACTTAAAATCAGTGTCTGCCGCCAGTATATCGCTCTGTGTATACAGGAAAATGCCAAGAAACAATGAATCTGAATGGGAATGAAGGATCAAAGCTGCGATCATTCATCCCCACATAGAAGGTATGATTGATGCAAGTAAATGCAGCAGAATGAGTGGGAAATGATCAGGAATGAATTTCTTCCCGATCATTAACCTGTGTGTCTTTTGTGCCAGCAAAATACATCTGTGGTAATGGCAGACTGCATGGCTGGGGGCTGGATGTTATACACCTGTGATAATGGTAGACTGGATGGCTAGGGCTGGATGTTATATACCTGTGGTAATGGCAGACTGCATGGCTAGGGGCTGGATGTTATACACCTGTGGTAATGGTAGACTGGATAGCTAGGGCTGGATGTTATACACCTGTGGTAATGGTAGACTGCATGGCTAGGGGCTGGATGTTATACACATGTGGTAATGGCAGACTGGATGGCTAGGGTTGGATGCTATACACCTGTGGTAATGGTAGACCGGATGGCTAGGGCTGGATGTTATACACATGTAGTAATGGTAGACCGGATGGCTAGGGCTGGATGTTATACACCTGTGGTAATGGTAGACTGGATGGCTGGGAATGGATGTTATACACTTGTGGTAATCGCAGACTTCATGGCTAGGGGCTGTATGTTATACACCTGTGGTAATGGTAGACTGGATGGCTAGGGCTAAATGTTATACACCTGTGGTAATGGCAGACTGCATGGCTAGGGGCTGGATGTTATACACCTGTGGTAATGGTAGACTAGATGGCTAGGGCTGGATGTTATATACCTGTGGTAATGGCAGACTGCATGGCTAGGGGCTGGATGTTATACACCTGTGGTAATGGTAGACTGGATGGCTAGGGCTGGATGTTATACACCTGTGGTAATGGTAGACTGGATGGCTAGGGCTGGATGTTATACACCTGTGGTAATGGTAGACTTGATGGCTGGGAATGGATGTTATACACCTGTGGTAATGGCAGACTGCATGGCTAGGGGCTGGATGTTATACACCTGTGGTAATGGTAGACTGGATGGCTAGGGCTGGATGTTATATACCTGTGGTAATGGCAGACTGCATGGCTAGGGGCTGGATGTTATACACCTGTGGTAATGGTAGACTGCATGGCTAGGGGCTGGATGTTATACACATGTGGTAATGGCAGACTGGATGGCTAGGGTTGGATGCTATACACCTGTGGTAATGGTAGACCGGATGGCTAGGGCTGGATGTTATACACATGTAGTAATGGTAGACCGGATGGCTAGGGCTGGATGTTATACACCTGTGGTAATGGTAGACTGGATGGCTGGGAATGGATGTTATACACTTGTGGTAATCGTAGACTTCATGGCTAGGGGCTGGATGTTATACACCTGTGGTAATGGTAGACTGGATGGCTAGGGCTAAATGTTATACACCTGTGGTAATGGTAGACTGGATGGCTAGGGCTGGATGTTATATACCTGTGGTAATGGCAGACTGCATGGCTAGGGGCTGGATGTTATACACCTGTGGTAATGGTAGACTGGATGGCTAGGGCTGGATGTTATACACCTGTGGTAATGGTAGACTGGATGGCTAGGGCTGGATGTTATACACCTGTGGTAATGGTAGACTTGATGGCTGGGAATGGATGTTATACACCTGTGGTAATGGCAGACTGCATGGCTAGGGGCTGGATGTTATACACCTGTGGTAATGGTAGACTGGATGGCTAGGGCTGGATGTTATATACCTGTGGTAATGGCAGACTGCATGGCTAGGGGCTGGATGTTATACACCTGTGGTAATGGTAGACTGGATGGCTAGGGCTGGATGTTATACACCTGTGGTAATGGTAGACTGCATGGCTAGGGGCTGGATGTTATACACATGTGGTAATGGCAGACTGGATGGCTAGGGTTGGATGCTATACACCTGTGGTAATGGTAGACCGGATGGCTAGGGCTGGATGTTATACACATGTAGTAATGGTAGACCGGATGGCTAGGGCTGGATGTTATATACCTGTGGTAATGGTAGACTGGATGGCTGGGAATGGATGTTATACACTTGTGGTAATCGCAGACTTCATGGCTAGGGGCTGGATGTTATACACCTGTGGTAATGGTAGACTGCATGGCTAGGGGCTGGATGTTATACACATGTAGTAATGGTAGACCGGATGGCTAGGGCTGGATGTTATATACCTGTGGTAATGGTAGACTGGATGGCTGGGAATGGATGTTATACACTTGTGGTAATGGCAGACTGCATGGCTAGGGGCTGGATGTTATACACCTGTGGTAATGGTAGACTAGATGGCTAGGGCTGGATGTTATACACCTGTGGTAATGGTAGACTGCATGGCTAGGGGCTGGATGTTATACACATGTGGTAATGGCAGACTGGATGGTTAGGGTTGGTTGCTATACACCTGTGGTAATGGTAGGCCGGATGGCTAGGGCTGGATGTTATACACCTGTGGTAATGGTAGACTGCATGGCTAGGGCTGGATGTTATACACCTGTTGTAATGGTAGACTGGATGGCTAGGGGCTGGATGTTATACACCTGTGGTAATGGTAGACTGGATGGCTAGGGCTGGATATTATACACCTGTGGTAATTGCAGACTGCATGGCTAGGGCTGGATGTTATACACCTGTGGTAATGGTAGACTGCATGGCTAGGGCTGGATGTTATACACCTGTGGTAATGGTAGACTGGATGGCTAGGGGCTGGATGTTATACACCTGTGGTAATGGTAGACTGGATGGCTAGGGCTGGATATTATACACCTGTGGTAATTGCAGACTGCATGGCTAGGGCTGGATGTTATACACCTGTGGTAATGGTAGACTGCATGGCTAGGGGCTGGATGTTATACACCTGTGGTAATAGTAGACCGGATGGCTAGGGCTGGATGTTATATACCTGTGGTAATGGTAGACTGCATGGCTAGGGCTGGATGTTATACACCTGTGGTAATGGTAGACTGGATGGCTAGGGCTGGATGTCATTGAATGAAACAACTGAATTAAAATGTGGGTAAAAATGGAAAATTGCCCAGGGCCCCCATTGTCTAACTTTACAATGCAGTGTACGGTCCCCTCCCTCACATATAAATCATTACCCTAGTGCTGACAGGACCTGCCATAATGTCAGATGCAGGAGGCTGAGCTCAGCAGAGAAGAGGGGATGAAGGACCTGCGATGACCTCACCATCATGTGACTAGAACAGGAGGCGGAGCTCAGCAGTGCAGTAATGTAATGAAGAAGAAGACCAGCCATGCATGTGAAGAAGTATGGATTCAATGTAAGTGCTGCCAGGGAAGTGCTGGGAGTTGTAGTCCTCTCCTCTTATACCTCCTGTTATGAAATATCAGAGTACATTACAAGAGGAGGTATGAGGAGAGGACTATAACTCCCAGCATGTCCAGCTTATTATGTAATATCAGAGTACATTACAAGAGGAGGTATAAGAGGAGAGGACTACATCTTTTAGCATGTCCAGGCCATTATTATTTAAAATCAGGGTTTATTACAACACCCTGGATATGCTGGGAGTTGTATACCTCCTCTTATAATATACTCTGATATTACATAATAACTGCTTGGACATGCTGGGAGTTGTAGCCCCATCCTCTTATTCGTCCCCCTGTAATGTTCTCTGATATAAAATAATAATGGCTTAGACATGCTGGGAGTTACAGTCCTCTCCTGTTATACCTCCTGCAGTAATGTGCTCTGAATTTGGGCCGGGACGATGGATAGGGGAGGGTTGCCATCCGCCTATGGCGCCACTTTGCTACCCATAAAGGGGGGGGCGCATTTATGGCGGTCCAACTTCACAAGCCTCAGGCCGCTAGGGCTACTTTCACACTAGCGTCACCATTTTCCGGTGTTGAGATCCGTCATAGTGTCTCAATACCGGAAAAAACGCTTCCGTTTTGTCCCCATTCATTGTCAATGGGGTCAAAACCTAACTGAACGGAACGGAGCGCTCCAAAATGCATGTTGCGGTTTGCTTTCCGTCCTGGGATGCGGTGCAAAACAGATCCGTCATGACCCACAATGCAAGTCAATGGGGACGGATCAGTTTTCTCTGAGACAATCTACCACAGCAGAAAACGGATCTGTCCCCTTTTGACTTTCAGTGTAGTTCATGACGGACCTGTCTTGGCCATGTTAAAGATAATACAACCGGATCTGTTCATAACGGACGCAGACGGTTGTATTATCAGTAACGGAAGCGTTTCTGCTGAACCCTGCCGGATCCAGCAAAAACACCAGTGTGAAAGTAGCCTAGGCCTCAAGCCTCTGAGGCGTTAGAACTGAGCAAGACGCCTCAATGACATCACTGCAACCTGCTCTGGGTCTTCCATGATGACGTCATCATGTGAGAACCGGAGCAGGAGCATGGGACCGGATGCATGCACTGTCTCCTCAGACAGCTGATCAGCGGGGGTGTCGGACTGTGTTTTTAGCACATTATTACAATGTGGCCCTCCTCTTTTGAATTTGCCCAGGGCCACATTTTGTCTAAACCCGGGCCTGTATTGTGTGGTGCCGACCATCTTTCTCTTTTTTTTCTGGGTTGAACATAATATAAATTCAATCACCTCTATTAATTTGAATGGAAGGGGCTGTCAGGAAGAAAGCAGCAATTGCGAAGGCATAAAAATGTAGTAAAATATGCAACAGAGGTAAAGAGAGAGCGCCGAGGGGCGCAGATCTACAAGAAAGATTTTAATAGAATACATTTGAATAGAAATTTCCTTCAATTATAGGAAGGCAGAGACTGTAGGTCATGCTATATCATGTTTATACGATGAAGCAGAGTACTCCGCTCTCCAGTAATTGTATTATTTGTATAGAAGACTATTGTTGAGGATGAACCCGGTGACACAGCCCAGGGAACACGCTACAACAAACCCTCGCCTATTGTCATCATTATTCAGCCTTGTTCCTCAGTCTAGGAATCTGCACAATTCAGTAAGTGGAACAGCAGGTTTGTACCATCTAATGATGCAGTAAAATCCTTCTATGTGTGTCTTATAATACTTTATTTTTGCATGGCCTGAAAAAAATTAGTCATAGCCTAAAAAACCATGCACTTCATACCAAATATGCAATCAGGATCAAGCGTTTCACAAAAATTCTCAAAAGGTTTTTTACAATTGCTTTCAAAGCACATGAACCGTTGAAGGAATTGAAACTACAATTATATTAGCCGTGACAAAAAGAAAACGTAGCGCATCCTAAGATGCAGGCGCGCGTCACCGTGGCCGAAAATAAAAAAATCATATACAATGCGACAGCACTCTGCTTATACAAAATACGTGATCACAAAATGTTTCAACTAGTTCTTAGCAAATACATTTTGAACAAAATTACTTGTGCCCATCCACCATGGCAAGGTGACCTCTGTTGGACGGGAACCTGCTCCCCCTGCTGGCAGCAGGTAGGGTAGCATACTCAGTCCAGTACTTAATGCATGTGGAACCAGTTTGCCCTGAATTCATTGTAGGCTAGTTGGCACCAGAAAAGGTAGCATTTAGCATAGGTTCCCCTCCAACAGAGGTGACCTTGCCGTAGTGGATGGGCACAAATAATTTTGATCAAATGCATTTGCTAAGAATCTCATATTAATTTATATAGTATAGCATTAGGTTATATATTTTGTGATCAATTGTTTTAGCAGTGATGGTGTTTGATGGATTTATAATTTTATTCTTGGTGGCTTGCGGATCAAAAATGTTTCCCCTGGTGCCTGATGGGTCAATAGTTGTATCCCTTGTGTCTAGCAGATTCATAGTAATATTGTTATATAAAAGATTAATAACCTGTGGTGCATAGTAGGTGATAGTAATAATATTCCTGTTATCTAGCTAATTAATTTCTTATTTCTAAGGAATTTATAATAATTTTCTTGGTATGATAATAATGATGATAATACTAATAATAATAATAATAATTAATAATAATTAATAATATCCCTGGTGCCTAGTGGATAAATAATTATCTCTCTGGTTTCTAGTAGTAATAATAATAATAATAATATTAATATTATTACTACTACAGGATTAATGATATTCCTTGTGTCTAGCAGAATTATAGTAATATTGTTATATAAAAGATTAATAACATCTGTGGTGCATAGTAAGAGATAATAATAATATTTCTCATATCTACTGAATTCATTTCTGATTTCTAAGAGAATTATAATAATATTCTTGTTATGATAATAATGATGATAATAATAATAATAATATAATCCCTGGTGCACAGTATAATAATTATTATGCCACTAATGTTTAATGTCTTTTTACACAACAGTCGGTCAGACTATTGATAATATTATGGGCTAAACCCTTTAGATCCAATAGAAATTCACAACAATGGGTAGCTTAATAATACTTAACATTTAATAGTATCAAATATAAAATAATAGGCCCTTAAATATTTTTATTGTTTATTATTAATTTTTATATATTAAAAATCCTGCATTAATTGAATGCAACAATCTAGCTGCATAAGTGTCTAATAATAGCAAGAAATGGGAGGGGACCAAGATACAGGGATAGCGGTATCCATAGAGAGAGAGGAAAAGATGCACAGCAAGAAAGACACAATGCTGGGTCGATCGCCCTAGGTGTCCCTTGTACTGTCTCCTCTCCCCTCTTCCTATTACACTAGCCCTACCTCGACAGCTTTGTCCGACAGATAGAATATGGTCCTATGGATCCCAATGGACTCTATTGGTTAAGGGAGAGCTAGGAAAGACTGACAAAAAATAATAAAAGAAATTGAGGTTGACTATGCTGTGTCTTAGTAAGAGCTATTCAACGGCCTCCAACACTTCATGCACACAACTCTCTAGGGTCAAAAAATGAACCCTTAATAATTAATGACCCGACGCGTTTCCTTGAAGGTTAGCAATTCCTCAGGGGACTATATCCTTTATATGTGACCGCAAGGTGGACAGGTCACTAGTTCAAATGAAGTATAAGAGACAAATGTTAAGTCTACACCTGGTTCATACGGTACAACCAAACCACATTATTGGTGACTACTAGATATTATCTCACCAATTCGATCAAGTGTCTCAAATTGTGGATTTGTGACCACTAGTTTTTCAGATCACCATCCAGTCAATGTGTATATGTAAATCATCAATCAATTCGATTTTGGGCCGCTATAGCCTAAACAGCTCAAAAATATCATGTGACCACCAGTTAAACGGTCACAAATCAAGCCAAGTGTATCAAATAAATCACCGGTATGATAGTAGTCCAGGTTTGTAGAAACAGTGCATACAGGCCAGGTTTAGTTACATTCAACAAACATTAGAACGTTGACTCCCATACATTGAATCAGCTTTCTTGGTCAGATGTCACCCACCAAGTTACACTCACCTAAAGAATTATTAGGAACACCATACTAATACGGTGTTGGACCCCCTTTTGCCTTCAGAACTGTCTTAATTCTACGTGGCATTGATTCCACAAGGTGCTGACAGCATTCTTTAGAAATGTTGGCCCATATTGATAGGATAGCATCTTGCAGTTGATGGAGATTTGAGGGATGCACATCCAGGGCACGAAGCTCCCGTTCCACCACATCCCAAAGATGCTCTATTGGGTTGAGATCTGGTGACTGTGGGGCCATTTTAGTACAGTGAACTCATTGTCATGTTCAAGAAACCAATTTGAAATGATTCGAGCTTTGTGACATGGTGCATTATCCTACTGGAAGTAGCCATCAGAGGATGGGTACATGGTGGTCATGAGGGGATGGACATGGTCAGAAACAATGCTTAGGTAGCCCGTGGCATTTGAACGATGGCCAATTGGCACTAAGGGGCCTAAAGTGTGCCCAGAAAACATCCCCCACACCATTACACCACCACCAACAACCTGCACAGTGGTAACAAGGCATGATGGATACATGTTCTCATTCTGTTTACGCCAAATTCGGACTCTACCATTTGAATGTCTCAGCAGAAATCGAGACTCATCAGACCAAGCAACATTTTTCCAGTCTTCAACAGTCCAGTTTTGGTGAGCTCGTGCAAATTGTAGCCTCTTTTTCCTATTTGTAGTGGAGATGAGTGGTACCCGGTGGGGTCTTCTGCTGTTGTAGCCCATCCGCCTCAAGGTTGTGCGTGTTGTGGCTTCACAAATGCTTTGCTGCAGACCTCGGTTGTAACGAGTGGTTATTTCAGTCAACGTTGCTCTTCTATCAGCTTGAATCAGTCGGCCCATTCTCCTCTGACCTCTAGCATCAACAAGGCATTTTCGCCCACAGGACTGCCGCATACTGGGTGTTTTTCCCTTTTCACACCATTCTTTGTAAACCCTAGAAATGGTTGTGCGTGAAAATCCCAGTAACTGAGCAGATTGTGAAATACTCAGACCGGCCCGTCTGGCACCAACAACCATGCCACGCTCAAAATTGCCTAAATCACCTTTCTTTCCCATTCTGACATTCAGTTTGGAGTTCAGGAGATTGTCTTGACCAGGACCACAACCCTACATGCATTGAAGCAACTGCCATGTGATTGGTTGACTAGATAATCGCATTAATGAGAAATAGAACAGGTGTTCCTAATAATTCTTTAGGTGAGTGTGTGTTCCCAGCCGTTCAATGATGTGTGCACAGGTACTGCTCAACGGCAAAGATATATGGACACAGGGTCAACTTAAACTTTTCTGTGCAGTATGCGATGTCTCCTGCTTCCAGATACAGTGCGGATGTCTCTCCTCGGCGTCCTGCGTGTGGCAGTAGCAATGAGGAAGAGTTCGCGGCTCATTTAAAAAAACACATTACTCCGCCCATTCCCCGCCCTCTCTCATCTGGTCCGGTCACATGACTAATCCCCAGTCAGATGATCCGGCGATTCCAGGAAGTGCTTGGCAGAGAGGTGTATCCACGATACAGAGCAACCGCTCTAGCGTCAGGCGTCTCCAAGGGGCGAAGACCTCAATCTGCGAGCCGTCAGTATCGCAGCTGCCACAGTCTAGCTACCGCCCTGAATTGCTTAGCGCTATTTGCGTCCTCGGCAGGCGGGTTCGTTGCAATGTATCAGTGGGACCAACGGGCAATACTGGCCCACCAGATACAATAAAACCATTACCCCAGTGGTCTGCCAGGTCAGCGGACCCCGGGGTTATATATAGGAGCTTAAATGACCGATCCTCATGATAGCAGACTAATGTTTAACGGACAAATACAATTGATGTCCAGTGGCTTAATGCTAATATCCCTGGTGCCTAGTGTAATATATCAGACGTCTGGTGTGTTAATAACCATATTTCAAGTGTCTAGTCAGTTGATATTAATAATGTCACTAATGTCCAGTGGGTTATAAATAATATAGGGAATGTCTAGTGGATTAATAGTTATATCCATGGTGTCATGTGTGCTAATGATATATCTGGTGTACAGTAGGGTAATTGGAATATCAGTAGTGGGTTAATAATTCTATCCCTGTCATCTGGTGGATTAACATCCAATCCTCGGTGTCTACTGGACTGATAATATTGTCCCTGGTGATACTAGCTATGTCCCTGGCGTCTCTCATTGTTGCCCTAATCCTTTCTCTCCTCGATTTCTGTATCCAATTGCTAATTGTCTTTTTTCACTAAACTCTCACTTTTCCAAACTGCCATGAATGTAGCAGCCAGGCTCATCTATCTGCCAACCCGCTCGTCCGATGCTTCTGCCCTGTGCCCCCCATACAGTACAGGACCCTCACCCATAAAGCTCACCCCCTATATCTCCAGTACCCTACCCCCTTCTGACCTTCTCGTGCTGCACCCGTTCTCTGGAATGCGCTTCCCCAGACAATCTATAAATTCCCAATTCCCTCAGTACTAGAAATATCTCTCTCACACCCTCTAATCTAACTCTTTAACATGTTTCCTCAAATCCTCTCATCCGACACGATCCACCGCACCCCGCGTCCTCAGAGCGCTGCAGATATCGGTGGTGATGGCAGCTTTATATCTGCTCCCCTATTGGGACCATTGTACAGAACCAGCACTTTTGTGGATATGTGGGGTTAATATTAAATCCTTGGTGTCTAGTAGCTTAATAGTTATATTTCCGACATCTAGTGGATTAATATATGTCTCTGGTGTCCGATGCATTAATAGTCATATTCCTGGTGTCTACTGGATTAATAGTTAAATATTTGGTTTCTAGTGGGTTAATAGTCATATCTAGTTATATCCCTGCTGTCCAGTGGATTAATAATTGTATGCCTGGTGTCTGGTGAGTTAATAGCTGTATGCCTGGTGTCTAGTGGGTTAATAGTTGTATCCCTGGTGTCTAGTGGGTTAGTAGTTATATCCCCGGTGTCTAGTGGGTTAATAGTTGTATCCCTGGTGTCTAGTGGGTTAGTAGTTATATCCCCGGTGTCTAGTGGGTTAGTAGTTATATCCCTGGTGTCTAGTGGGTTAGTAGTTGTATCCCTGGTGTCTAGTGGGTTAATAGTTGTATCCCTGGTGTCTAGTGGGTTAGTAGTTATATCCCCGGTGTCTAGTGGGTTAGTAGTTATATCCCCGGTGTCTAGTGGGTTAGTAGTTATATCCCCGGTGTCTAGTGGGTTAATAGTTGTATCCCTGGTGTCTGGTGGTTTAGTAGTTATATCCCCGGAGTCTAGTGGGTTAATAGTTGTATCCCTGGTGTCTGGTGGGTTAATAGTTATATCCCCGGTGTCTAGTGGGTTAATAGTTGTATCCCTGGTGTCTAGTGGGTTGATAGTTATATCCCCGGTGTCTAGTGGGTTAATAGTTGTATCCCTGGTGTCTAGTGGGTTAATAATCATATCCCTGGTGTCTAGTGGGTTAATAGTTGTATCCCTGTTGTCTAGTGGGTTAATAGTTATATCCCCGGTGTCTAGTGGGTTAATAGTTGTATCCCTGGTGTCTGGTGGGTTAATAGTTATATCCCCGGTGTCTAGTGGCTTAATAGTTATATCCCCGGTGTCTAGTGGGTTAATAGTTATATCCCTGGTGTCTGGTGGATTAATAGTTATATCCCTGGTGTCTAGTGAGCCAGTGACATCCGCAGATTTGTATATCATACCGTGCAGCAGGATGTTTTATCTTAGTTTTTTCTGTGATTTTATTTCTCTATGTAGTGTTTGCTTGAGGGAGTGGCACCTTCAAGTGTGAATGCGCGCCTATTATCTTGGGAGTAGCATTCCTCTGCACTTTTGCCCTTCCTATCTAATAGAGCGCCTTGATTAGGTGGTACATATGGCTGTGCTCGCTCCTCCTCCCATTGGCTGCTTGATGCACATGGAGGTGACTAGGAGCAGCACACCATATGTGCGGCGTCTGCGCTCCTGAACATAGAAGCCCAATGGCTTAGGTAGGTTTAGCGTAGGACCCGCCTGACCTGAGACCACCTTGGCGTTCGGTAGGCGGGCTCAGATGTGTTTTGATCAAAATATATTGGCAAAGTGTCTCAGATTTTATCACATCAGATTGAGGGCTTTGACCATATATAATGCTTGCATCTACTTTACTAAGTGCATTATTATCTTATTTCTGTGATTTTCTAGTGAGTTAGGCCTGATGCACACGACAGTATTTTTTTGCGGTCCGCAAAAAGGGGTTCCGTTGTTCCGTGATCCGTGTCCGTTTTTGTTTCCGTGTGTCTTCCTTTATTTTTGGAGGACCACCAGGCATGAAGGAAAGTAAAAAAATAATCTAAGTCAAGTTTTCCATGCAAATGATAGGAAAAAAACGGACGCGGACGCGCGGATGACAATCTTGTGTGCCTCCGTGTTTTTTCACGGACCCATTGACTTGAATGGGTCCGCGAACCGTTGTCCGTGAAAAAAATAGGACAGGTCATATTTTTTTCACGGACTGGAAACACGGATCACGGACGCGGATGACAAACGGTGCATTAGCCAAGTTTTTCACGGACCCATTGAAAGTCAATGGGTCCGCAGAAAATCACGGAAAATGGAACAACGGACACAGGACACAACAACGGTCGTGTGCATGAGGCCTTAGGCTACATGCAAACGACCGTATGTGTTTTGCGGTCCACAAATTGCGGATCCGTGAAAAAAAAACGCATGACGTTCCGTATGGCATCCGTTTTTCTTGCGGATCCATTTTTTTGGCGGATCCATTGTAATAATGCCTATCCTTGTCCGCAAACTAGAAAAAAATAGGACATGCATTTTTTTGGGGGGCGGAGCAACGGAACGGACATACTCATGCGGACAGCACATGGTGTGCTGTCCGCATTTTTTGTGGACCCATTGAAATGAATGGGTCCGCATCATATCCGCAAAAAAACTGAATGGACACGGAATCAAAATACGGTCGTGTGCATGAGGCCTTAATAGTTGTATCCCTGGTGTCTAGGGGAATAATAGTCATATCCCTGATGCTTTGTGGGTTAATAATCATATCCCTGGTGTCTAGTGGGTTAATAGTTGTATCCCTGGTGTCTAGTGGGTTAATAGTTGTATCCCTGGTGTCTAGTGGGTTAATAGTTGCATCCCTGGTGTCTAGTGGGTTAATAGTTGCATCCCTGGTGTCTAGTGGGTTAATAGTTGCATCCCTGGTGTCTAGTGGGTTAATCGTTATATCCCTGATGCTTTGTGGGTTAATAATCTTATCCGTGATGCTTTGTGGGTTAAAAATTAATCATATCCCTGGTGCCTAGTGCATTATTAGTCATTTCCCTAGTGTCTAGTGGGTTAATAATCATATCCCTGGTGTCTAGTGGGTTAATAGTTGCATCCCTGGTGTCTAGTGGATTAATAATCATATCCCTGGTGTCTAGTGGGTTAATAGTTGCATCCCTGGTGTCTAGTGGGTTAATGATCATATCCCTGGTGTCTAGTGGGTTAATAGTTGCATCCCTGGTGTCTAGTGGGTTAATAATCATATCCCTGCTGTCTAGTGGGTTAATATTTGCATCCCTGGTGTCTAGTGGGTTAATAATCATATCCCTGGTGTCTAGTGGGTCAATAGTTGCATCCCTGGTGTCTAGTGGGTTAATAATCACATCCCTGGTGTCTAGTGGGTTAATAATCGCATCCCTGGTGTCTAGTGGGTTAATAATCACATCCCTGGTGTCTAGTGGGTTAATAATCATATCCCTGGTGTCTAGTGGGTATATAGTTGCATCCCTGGTGTCTAGTGGGTTAATAATCACATCCCTGGTTTCTAGTGGGTTAATAATCACATCCCTGGTGTCTAGTGGGTTAATAATCGCATCCCTGGTGTCTAGTGGGTTAATAATCACATCCCTGGTGTCTAGTGGGTTAATAATCACATCCCTGGTGTCTAGTGGGTTAATAATCACATCCCTGGTGTCTAGTGGGTTAATAATCACATCCCTGGTGTCTAGTGGGTTAATAATCACATCCCTGGTGTCTAGTGGGTTAATAATCGCATCCCTGGTGTCTAGTGGGTTAATAATCGCATCCCTGGTGTCTAGTGGGTTAATAATCACATCCCTGGTGTTTAGTGGGTTAATATTTACATCCCTGGTGTCTAGTGGGTTAATATTTACATCCCTGGTGTCTAGTGGGTTTATATATATTCTAAGGAGCCTCTGAAATGCGTTGCTTCTCTTTAAGCAGAAAGTAACTCCTGGAATGATTGATTCTATTTAGTTACAATGTGTTCCTCTATCAGACGGGGGACATGATGTATCCGCTGCAGATGCCACCTCCCTGTGCTCCGTACCTAGGGGCTGGGGAGGGGGAGGCGTGATAACCCGCTACCTCATATCAGACCCGCTCAGGCCTCTCCAGTTATTACATGAAGCTCTTCGATACTTCAGCCGAGAAAAGGTCAGCTTCAATTGCTGCCTTAATTCACAGGCGAGGCCGCGTGGTAGGATCCGTTGACTAAATTGCGCACTCTGGTTAATGTGCGCCTCTAATAACCCCCGAGTATTGCGCTGGCAGAACTCACTGTAACTTAAATTAATGGAATTATTTCAGGCGTCTTGGAAAAAAAAAAAAAAAAAGAGAACTTTTTCATTAGCGGCTGCGACGGACAGTGATCCGAGCAGATGAAGTCATCGGAGCTTGTAACGGCAGGAATTATCACCGCGATCCTTGTCCGCGTTTTATGAGCCATTGTAAATGGTGAGTTACTGTCACTTTAAGAGATCATTTTGAACATTAATCTGCTAAAACTCCATAAAAATGACAAAGGACGAGAAAATCTGCCGCTTCCTACGTAATAATATATGGACAGGGATTCGCTCTCTTATTTTAGTGCTGTTTCAATCACTTTTGATATTAACATTAATGGTGGAGTAATTGTTATGCAAATTACATGAAAATACTTTAAATTTTTTGGCCAAATGCCTTTAAATTCTCCCATCATGCCTCAGGGTGGAGCACTCTTTTCTGTGGGAGGGGAGATCTCTGCCGCTCACTGTCGCCCCCTCTGGTGAGTCAGATGCTTTGCAAGAGCTAATAAGAGGAGCGGGGGAAGGGGGAGTGACAACTATTCTGAGGTCAATTCTGGCTCACAAATGTGGTTGTCACTTTTTAAAGGGAGTCTGCAGTTGAACGTCTGTTTGAAACCTTCATAATGTTTTGATAGGAGAGGAAAAAAAAAGTTTAATCTGGTATGCAAATTACATGTAAGTGCCCCAAGGCCGGGCTCAAGCCTGGCAAGTGCCCTGGATCCCATTGGTATACCCTGTACGATGCCTCGCCCTTGATGGATGGCGCCAGCCTTTGGAGATGAAGCAATCATACATTTATCACAGCAGAAAAACCACAAATAATGATAATGAGATGACTCTGCTGACTCCCACCTCCTAATGATAATGACATGACTCTGCTGACTTGACCCTCAAATCATAATGAGATGACTCTGCTGACTCCCACCTCTAATGACAATGAGATGACTCTCCTGACCTCACCCTCTAATGATAATGAGATGACTCTGCTGACTCCCACCTCTAATGACAATGAGATGACTCTCCTGACCTCACCCTCTAATGATAATGAGATGACTCTGCTGACCTCACCCTCTAATGATAATGAGATGACTCTGCTGAACGTACCTTCTACCCTACTTTCTAATGATATAAGATGACTGTACTGACCCCACTTTCTAAGGATATTGAGATGACTCTGCTGACTCCACCTCCAAATGATAATGAGATGACTCTGCTGACTTGACCCTCAAATGATAATGAGATGACTCTGCTGACTCCCACCTCTAATGACAATGAGATGACTCTCCTGACCTCACCCTCTAATAATAATGAGATGACTCTGCTGACCTCACCCTCTAATGATAATGAGATGACTCTGCTGACCTCACCTTTAAATGATAATGAGATGACTCTGCTGACTCCCACCTCTAATGACAATGAGATGACTCTCCTGACCTCACCCTCTAATAATAATGAGATGACTCTCCTGACCTCACCCTCTAATGATAATGAGATGACTCTGCTGACCTCACCCTCTAATGATAATGAGATGACTCTCCTGACCTCACCTTTAAATGATAATAAGGTGACTCTGCTGAACGTACCTTCTAATGATAATGAGATGACTCTAATGAACGTACCTTCTAATGATAATGAGATGACTCTGCTGACTCCCACCTTCTACCCACCTTCTACCCTACTTTCTAATGATATAAGATGACTGTGCTGACCCCACTTTCTAAGGATAATGAGATGACTGCTGACTCTACTTTATAATGATATATAGATGACTCTGCTGACCCCAGACTGTAATGATATTGAGATGACACTGCTGACCCTACCTTCTAATCATAATGAGATGACTCTGCTGACTCTTCCAGCAAATGATATTAAGATGACTGCTCACCTTAACTTCTAATGATAATGAGATTATTCTGCTGGCCTAACCCTCTAATGATAATGAGATTACTTAACTTCTAATGATATTGAGATGACTTTTCTGACTCTGCACTGTAATGATAAGAAGTTGACTCTGCTGACCCTGTCCTGCAATGAGAATGAGATAACTTTGATTACCCTGTCCTCTAATGATATGAAGATGACTCTACCGACCCCACACTGTAATGATAATGAGATGACTAAACAATAATAATGATAATGAGTCTGACGACCCTGTCCTATAATGGTAATGAAATGACTCTGATTACCCTATCCTCTAATGATAAGGAGATAAATCTGTCTCAGTCTACACAGTAAAGCTGGCAGATGAGCTGCAGAAATCAGGAAACATCAGTCTATGGTGTTCCAGTGATACTTCACTTCTATGGGCCTGCCCAAGATAGCCTACCGCGGTACTCAGCATTCCCACAGACAGTGAATAGGGTGGTTATTGTGCATTCACATTACAAGGGAGTCGGGAACCCCCGTTCTATAGATGGGGGTCTCAGGGTCGGGTGATCATATATTTATCACCAAACCCTTTCATGGAACCACAGATGATTGCAGAGTATGAGAAAATTCCGTAACACTATCATGCAGGTTAAGGCCTCTAGCACACAAATGTTTTTTTTTCCGTTTCCGTTCCGTTTTTGCGGATTCCGTTTGCGGTCCGTATGCGGAACCATTCATTTCAATGGTTCAGCAAAAAAATATAACACAACGGAATGTACTCCGTAGGCATTCCGTTTCCGTATAGAACTTGTCCTATTATTGCCCGCAAATAACGATCCGTGGCTGCATTCAAGTCAATGGGTCCGCCAAAAATACAAAATGCATACGGAACACATCCGTAGGTCATCCGTTTTTTGCGGATCCATGCCCACTTTGCCCATGTGTATACTGTTAAAAGACATTACTGTACATTACATTAATGATTAAAAATGTTATGTTTCTGTTTGCGATCCGCAAACAACGGACCGCCTACGGAAACCAATACGGAGATTTTTTGCGGAACTATGGAACGGAAACATAAAACTGGACAACGGATCCGTTAAAAACAGAAAGCAAAATACTGAAAAAGCCATACGGTCGTGTGCAAGAGGCCGAAAGTTGGAGTTCCCCTTTAATATCAGCGTCTGTGCTCCCTATGCCATCTAGTTATCGCTCCCCTCTGCAGCAACACTGCGTCCTCCTGCAAAACCCTTATTTAATGCAGTGTGATTTGATTAAAAGGCACTTTACCTGGGCAGGAGCAGTGATTGATGACATGTAGACATCCCTTGCCGCTTTCATTACAGCTCAGACACTTGGAGCGCTCTCCACTCCGCCCGGAGTAAGTGACAGCTCCGCGATTCTGTCAGCCTGCCAGACCTCACATTAAGTAGCTGATATCTGGATATGGACTCCGTTCTGTTTATGGAGCAAAGGGGCTTTTGTTCTGCACCGTACGAGACATAACAATAGTCCCGGAAAAACTACAAAGAGACTTCTGAAAGACACGAGATGCCGGATGCACTTGACATGTTCTCTGCGCTCTCTGAACAATCACGTAGGAGAAGCAAATGTTTTTCAAAACAACGAACTTTAAGCTGATGCTAACTTTTGCAACTATCTTTTATTGCCAAATAAAAATTTAAAGCACAATCTCCAACTGTTTTGTGTATACAGCTCCTGTGTAATACCACGTCGTCATGGTTACAGACTACAAACAAAGCCCTGTGTCGTCTGCGCTGTCATGTGTTGCTTTAAATAATTCCTCTGACCCTTTAGGCCCCTTTCACACCGGCGAGAATTCCGCGCGGGTGCAATGCGTGATGTGAATGCATTGCGCCCGCACTGAATCCGGACCCATTCATTTCTATGGGGCTGTGCACATGAGCGGTGATTTTCACGCATCACTTGTGCGTTGCGTGAAAATCGCAGCAAGCTCTATATTGTGCGTTTTCCACGCAACGCAGGCCCCATAGAAGTGAAAGGGGCTGCGTGAAAATCGCATTAGAGGCAGAGTGTGTGTGTTTTATACGGTTCAAGAAATGGGAGTTAGCCGACAGACAGAGAAATGTCCATTGACCAATACAGTCATCAGGAAACAGCAGGGCACAGCCCCCCCCACCCAAAACCGGATCTAGTCTAGGCCTCCAGCAGGACGATAGAGCTGCCATCTGTCACAAAATCTCAAGGATAAGGATAAGTAAATTACTATTCCCTTATCTCTGAGGGCTCATGCACACGGCCGTAGCCGTTTTTGCGGTGCGCAAGATCATGTCTCCACAAAACGCGGATACCGTCCAAGACCCCACCCTATAATGATAATAAGATGAATCTTCTGACCCTGTCCTGTAGTTATAATGAGATGACTCTGCTGATTCCACCTTCTAACGATGAGATAACCTTGCTGACCCCGAACTCTACAGATACTGAGATGACTCTGCTGACACCTTTTTTTTTAATGACAATGAGCAGATGACTCTGCTGAACTTGTCTTCTACTAACCCCAATTGCTAATGATGAGACGACTCTGTTTAAACCTCCCACTAATAATGAGATGACTCTGTTGACCTCAACCTCTAATGCTGATCCTATACCCTAATGATAATTAGTTGACTCTGATGACAGTCTTTTAATGATATTGAGGTGCATCTGCTGACTCTGTCCTCTTATGATACTGAGATAACTCTGCTGCCCCTATCTACTAATGACACTGAGGTGACTCTGCTTACCCTACCATCTAATGATACTGAGATGACTTAGCTGACCTTACTTTCTAAAAGGACTAAGATGACTCTGCTGACCCTGTCCTCTTATGGTACTGAGAATATTCTGCTGACCTTTTCCTCTAATGATACTGAAATGACTATGCTGGCTCTGTTCTCTAATGCTATTAAGGTGAATCTACTGATCTGTCCTCTTATGATACTGAGATGACTCTGCAGACCCTACCTTCTAATGATACTGAGATGACTCTGCAGACCCTACCTTCTAATGATACTGAGATGACTTTGCCGACCTTACCTTCTAATAGCACTAAGATGACTCTGCTGACCCTGTCCTCTTATGGTACTGAGAAGATTCTGCTGACCTTGTTCTCTAATGACACTGAAATGACTATGTTGGCTCTGTTCTCTAATGATATTAAGGTGAATCTGCTTATCTGTCCTCTGATGATACTGAGATGACTCTGCAGAGCCTGCCTTCTAATGATACTGAGAAGATTCTGCTGACCCTATCCACTAATGATACTAAAATCACTCTTCAGACCATGACTTCTAATGATATTAGTATGAGTTGTCCTATTATGATACTGAGATGACTCTGCTGACCCTACCATCCAATGATAATCAGTTGATTCTGCTTACCTTGTTTTCTTATGTTAATGGGACAACTCTGTCTCAGTCTACACAGCAAAACTGACAAGAGAACTGCAGGAAAGCATTAGTCTATTGTGTGTGTTCCAACGATCAATGAAAAATCTTCAGTATTTTTTGTTTTCTTAGGCCTCATGCACACGACCGTTGTTCTGGTCCGAATCCATTCACTTCAATGGGGCCGCAAAAGATGTGGCCCGCACTCCGTGTGCTGTCCGCATCCGTTGCTCCGTTCCGTGGCCCCGCAAAAAAATAAATAACCTGTTCTATTCTTGTCCATTTTGCGGACAAGAATAGGTATTTCTACAATGGGCCGCCTGGTCCGTTCCGCAAATTCCGGAAGGCACACGGGCGGCTTCCGTTTTTTGCGGATCCGCAATTTGCGGACCGCAAAGAACGGAACGGTCGTGTGCATGAGGCCAAACATTGATAATCGCATGAAAAAAGAACAGGAGCAACATTACCAAAGTTACATAACAGAAGTAGCAGGGTCACATCAGTGCAGAGGATTTCAGGAGTGGAGTGTGCTGATCCTGTGGGAGGTTACACGCTGGCAGGGTCACAGCAGCACAAAGTATTTAAGCTGATCTTATAGGCGTTCAGAGAGCTTGCATGGTGAGCAGGTCCCTCCCAGCAGCACAGAGTATGTCAGGAGGATGATGCATATGACAAGGTTGTTCTCATGTTGTGAGAAGGGAGATGGAGTCAGGTCAGTTCGTGCAGAGGGTTAGTAACAATAATTATGGGTCTGGGATGTAATAAATACTCCTGTCAGTTGGTTGATGGTTTTCTGTGGAGCAGATATTAATATTTATAGTAATAAGCGTATATGTCATGTGCCGGGCCATATCCATCACCCTGCGGCCGTCCCCGGGAATACCCCCCATTTATATCCCTGTATTAGCACAGTGCTCTGCCGGCGGATACAAAGGGTGAATCATATACTTTAGCTGTCAGGTCCCATTCATCACCTCTGATGGATATCCTCCCTGCGGAGAGCCGGGTTCTGCAGCCCAGAGGCCAATCTGATCCTGTCCCTGGCATAACTCATAGGACCAGCAGGAGCCATAGTCATAATCTCGTACCCCAATTATCAGTGCGGAAGAAAAAAACACAGGGAAGGGTGGAGAAAACAGCAAGGTGAACAGGTAAGTGTGAACGCACACCAGAAAGAGAAGTGTGAGCGCAGACCCAACTCTGGGAAACACAGAATCCTCCAGGGGAGAGGCACAGGTAGCCCCCAAACCGCCAGATGGTGATCCAAAATGATCAAATGGGAAGCAGATAATGCAGGAAGAAGCGGGCCTGAGTGGCGAAGGTTACCATTGGCGTACAGGATAATGACACTAACACTTGGGGTACAGGATAGTGACGCTGACACTCGGGGTACAGGATAATGACACTGACACTCAGGGTGCAGGATGATGACACTGACACTTGGGGTGCTGGATGATGACACTGACACTTGGGGTACAGGATAATGACACTGACACTTGGGTTACAGGATAGTGACACTGACACTTGGGGTACAGGATAGTGACACTGACACTCAGGGTGCAGGATGATGACACTGACACTCAGGGTGCAGGATGATGACACTGACACTCAGGGTGCAGGATGATGACACTGACACTTGGGGTACAGGATAGTGAGACTGACACTTGGGGTACAGGATAATGACACTGACACTTGGGGTACGGGATAATGACACTGACACTTGGGGTACAGGATAATGACACTGACACTTGGGTACAGGATAGTGACACTGACACTTGGGGTACAGGATAATGACACTGACACTTGGGGTACAGGATAGTGACACTGACACTTGGGGTACAGGATAGTGAGACTGACACTTGGGGTACAGGATAATGACACTGACACTTGGGGTACGGGATAATGACACTGACACTTGGGGTACAGGATAATGACACTGACACTTGGGTACAGGATAGTGACACTGACACTTGGGGTACAGGATAATGACACTGACACTTGGGTTACAGGATAGTGACACTGACACTTGGGGTACAGGATAATGACACTGACACTCGGGGTACAGGATAGTGACACTGACACTTGGGGTACAGGATAATGACGCTGACACTTGGGGTACAGGATAATGACACTGACACTTGGGTTACAGGATAGTGACACTGACACTTGGGGTACAGGATAATGACACTGACACTTGGGGTACAGGATGATGACACTGACACTCGGGGTACAGGATAATGACACTGACACTCGGGGTACAGGATAATGACACTGACACTCGGGGTACAGGATAGTGACACTGACACTCGGGGTACAGGATAATGACGCTGACACTTGGGGTACAGGATAGTGACGCTGACACTTGGGGTACAGGATAGTGACGCTGACACTTGGGGTACAGGATAATGACACTGACACTTGGGGTACAGGATAGTGACACTGACACTTGGGGTACAGGATAATGACACTGACACTCGGGGTACAGGATAATGTCACTGACACTCGGGGTACAGGATAATGACACTGACACTTGGGGTACAGGATAGTGACACTGACACTTGGGGTACAGGATAATGACACTGACACTTGGGGTACAGGATAATGACACTGACACTCGGGGTACAGGATAGTGACACTGACACTTGGGGTACAGGATAATGACACTGAAACTTGGGGTACAGGATAGTGACACTGACACTTGGGGTACAGGATAGTGACACTGACACTTGGGGTACAGGATAGTGACACTGACACTTGGGGTACAGGATAATGACACTGACACTCGGGGTACAGGATAGTGACACTGACACTTGGGGTACAGGATAGTGACACTGACACTCGGGGTACAGGATAGTGACACTGACACTCGGGGTACAGGATAGTGACACTGACACTTGGGGTACAGGATAGTGACGCTGACACTCGGGGTACAGGATAGTGACACTGACACTCGGGGTACAGGATAGTGACACTGACACTCGGGGTACAGGATAGTGACACTGACACTTGGGGTACAGGATAGTGACGCTGACACTCGGGGTACAGGATAATGACACTGACACTCAGGGTGCAGGATGATGACACTGACACTTGGGGTGCTGGATGATGACACTGACACTTGGGGTACAGGATAATGACACTGACACTTGGGTTACAGGATAGTGACACTGACACTTGGGGTACAGGATAGTGACACTGACACTCAGGGTACAGGATAATGACACTGACACTCAGGGTGCAGGATGATGACACTGACACTCAGGGTGCAGGATGATGACACTGACACTCAGGGTGCAGGATGATGACACTGACACTTGGGGTACAGGATAGTGAGACTGACACTTGGGGTACAGGATAATGACACTGACACTTGGGGTACGGGATAATGACACTGACACTTGGGGTACAGGATAATGACACTGACACTTGGGTACAGGATAGTGACACTGACACTTGGGGTACAGGATAATGACACTGACACTTGGGGTACAGGATAGTGACACTGACACTTGGGGTACAGGATAATGACACTGACACTTGGGGTACAGGATGATGACACTGACACTCGGGGTACAGGATAATGACACTGACACTCGGGGTACAGGATAATGACACTGACACTCGGGGTACAGGATAATGACACTGACACTCGGGGTACAGGATAGTGACACTGACACTCGGGGTACAGGATAATGACACTGACACTTGGAGTACAGGATAATGACACTGACACTTGGAGTACAGGATAGTGACGCTGACACTTGGGGTACAGGATAGTGACGCTGACACTTGGGGTACAGGATAATGACACTGACACTTGGGGTACAGGATAGTGACACTGACACTTGGGGTACAGGATAATGACACTGACACTCGGGGTACAGGATAATGTCACTGACACTCGGGGTACAGGATAATGACACTGACACTTGGGGTACAGGATAGTGACACTGACACTTGGGGTACAGGATAATGACACTGACACTTGGGGTACAGGATAATGACACTGACACTCGGGGTACAGGATAGTGACACTGACACTTGGGGTACAGGATAATGACACTGAAACTTGGGGTACAGGATAGTGACACTGACACTTGGGGTACAGGATAATGACACTGACACTTGGGGTACAGGATAGTGACACTGACACTTGGGGTACAGGATAGTGACACTGACACTTGGGGTACAGGATAATGACACTGACACTCGGGGTACAGGATAGTGACACTGACACTTGGGGTACAAGATAGTGACACTGACACTCGGGGTACAGGATAGTGACACTGACACTCGGGGTACAGGATAGTGACACTGACACTTGGGGTACAGGATAGTGACACTGACACTCGGGGTACAGGATAGTGACACGCTGACACTTGGGGTACAGGATAATGACACTGACACTTGGGGTACAGGATAATGACACTGACACTTGGGGTACAGGATAGTGACACTGACACTTGGGGTACAGGATAGTGACGCTGACACTTGGGGTACAGGATAGTGACACTGACACTCGGGGTACAGGATAGTGACACGCTGACACTTGGGGTACAGGATAATGACACTGACACTTGGGGTACAGGATAATGACACTGACACTTGGGGTACAGGATAGTGACACTGACACTTGGGGTACAGGATAGTGACACACTGATAATTGAAGCAGATAAACCAGGAAGAAGCGGCTTGAGAGGTGCAGGTTACCATACAAGTTCTTTATTGCACATGTGACGCGTTTCAGGGCTGTGCCACCCCCTTCATCAGACACAATCAAAGCATGGTACGGAGCAGAATCTATACAGGTACCAGTAACATACAAATCCCAGACTGGACAATAGGAAAAATGCAATAAAACACTTAGAAATGTAAAAGCATGCAAAAATAAATTGAAAACAGGAGAATACAAAATAACTTATTGTCTGACTTGTTCAATAGTCTCATTGAGACCCTCCGGCATCTAAGTAGGCAGCTGGGCTGAATGAGACTATTGAACGACTCAGACAATAGGTTATTTTGTTTTCTTTATTTTGTATTCTCCTGCTTTCTATTTATTGTTGTAGCTTTCACATTTCTAAGTGTTTTATTGCATTTTTCCTATGGTCCAGTCTGGGATTTGTATGTTACCGGTACCTGTATAGATTCTGCTCCGTACCATGCTTTGATTGTGTCTGATGAAGGGGTAATGAACTACAACCTGGGCCCTGGTTGGGACCCTCGGGATACAAACATAACTTATATAACGGTCGTTAGACCCCCAAAAAATCCCTTTAGGGGTCCTAACAATTATTACATGATAAAAACGACATCTTTATTTGATACATTTTAAAACCCGAAACTAAACACTGACAGACCATGTACATATAGATCAGGGACTGGCAGAGTGTTATTGTCATTTCATTTACAGGAAGCTGATGGGGACGGAGTTGATGCTTTGTTTCACTGTCCACTTTTTTTTAATACCACCCTGTGTGATGTATTTATTGCTTCTCACGTGTCACAGTTGTATATACTGTATATATATATATATTTTACACCCACAGTGTATTATATGGACAGACTCACGTCCATTTATTAATACACACAGTGTCTACTGAGGGTGGAAGAGAGAACATTGAGGAGCCCCTGGTACTAGCTTACTGATATTGCGCATCTACAGTGGATATAAAAAGTCTACACACCCCTGTTGCAATGTCAGGTTTCAATTGAAAAACAAACTGAAATCTTTTAGGTGGAGGGAAGAAAAAATATATCAATAAAATAATATGGTTGCATAAGTGTGCACACCCTTAAACTAATACTTTGTTGAAGCACCTTTTGATTTTATTCCAGCACTCAGTCTTTTTGGGTATGAGTCTATCAGCGTGGCACATTTTGACTTGGCAAGATTTGCCCACTCTTCTTGGCAAAAACACTCCAAATCTGTCAGATTGCGAGGGCATCTCCTGGGCACAGCCCTCTTCAGACCCCCCACAGATTTTTTAATCGGATTCAGGTCTGGGCCATTCCAAAAACTTTAATCTTCTTCTGGTGAAGCCATTCCTTTGTTGATTTGGATGTATGCTTTGGGTCGTTGTCATGCTGCAAGATGAAGTGCCTCTTCATGTTCAGCTTTCTAGCAGAAGCCTGAAGGTTTTGTGCCAATATTGATTGGTATTTGGAACTGTTCATGATTCCCTCTAGCTTAACTGAGGCCCCAGTTCCAGCTGAAGAACAGCAGCCCCCTGGCATGATGCTGCCACCACCATGCTTCACTGTGGGGATGGTGTTCTTCTGGTTGATGTACAGTGTTGTTTTTGCGCCAAACATATCTATTGGAATTATGGCCAAAAAGTTCCACCTTGGTTTCATCAGACCATAACACCTTTTCCCACATGCTTTTGGGAGACTTCAGATGTGTTTTTGCTAAATGCAGCCTGGCTTGGATGTTTTTCTTCGTAAGAAAAGGCTTTCGTCTTGCCACTCTACCCTATAACCCAGACTTATGAAGAATACGGGAGATTGTTGTCACATGGACCACACAGCCAGGACTTACCAGATATTCCTGCAGCTCCTTTAATGTTGCTGTAGGCCTCTTGGTCGCCTCCCAGACCAGTTTTCTTCTCGTCTTTTCATCAATTTTGGAGGGACGTCCAGTTCTTGGTAATGTCACGGTTGTGCCATATTTTCTCTACTTGATGATGACGGTCTTCACTGTGTTCCATGGTAGATCTAATGCCTTGGACATTCTTTTGTCCCCTTCTCCTGACTGATACCTTCTAACAACGAGATCCCTCTGATGCTTTGGAAGCTCTCGGTGGACCGTGGCTTCTGCTGTGGGATGCGACTAAGAAAACCTCAGGAAAGACCAACTAGAGCAGCTGCACTTTATTTGGGGTTAATCAGAGGCACTTTACATGATGGCCGGTGTATGCTGACTGCTATCTAACGGGATTGTGAATGTGATTGCTGAATTCTGAGCACAGCTACATCCCCAGTTATCAGAGGGTGCGCACACTTATGCAACCACATTATCTTAGTTTTTAGTTTTCTTCCCTCCACCTAAAAGATTTCAGTTTGTTTTCCAATTGAGTTGTACATTTTATAGGTCACATTAAAGGTGGAAAAAGTTCTGAAATTATTCATCTTTGTCTCATTTTTTTTACAGCACAGAAACCTGACATTTTTACAGGGGTGTGTAGACTTTTTATATCCTATGGGGTAATAGTTCTCCCCTGATGAAGTCGCTAAGGCGGCGAAACATGTCGGCAGGGGTAGTGTTCTGTGTGTGTGTTTTTAGACGGGGCTGAGCAGTAGTTTCAGTTCTACAAGCTGAGGATAGATAGAGGGACGGAGTGTATGCATCTGGGGGCACGTGAGGGTGTGAGGACAGAGCTCCGTGTGTGTGGCCAAACCTGCTGCCACATTGCATTTACATCAAGCTGTGAGCAGTGAACATTGCGGAGCAGCGCTGGGCAGATTGAGAATAGACAGTGGCTGAATGATAGCTACACTGCCTAAAGCCCGCGGCTATTCACTGAGCACGTGGATAATAACTAATGCAAACTTTAGTGTCATACACAGACGCCAAATATTAGCGATTTACACGAGGGGCTCCCTATAATATCTACCCCATCCCCAGTGTATAGTACCTGGGTGTAGGTGTAAGTAGAAAGGAGACATTGCATCTATGTAAGCAGAGAAGATACACATGCGCTGTGGACGCGGACATAGGTGATGTGGCCGAAGTCAAGCTACATTGCCCAATAAGTTGTTGGTCAGCCACTCAGTGTGTGCGCAGCAATCATTACAGTATTAAGTGCTATATACTGTACATGCGCAATATCAGTAAGCACCAGGGGCTCCTCAATGTTCTCTCTTCCACCCCCAGTAGACACTGTGTGCATCAATAAATGGACGTGAGTCTGTCCATATAATACACTGTGGGTGTAAAATATACATATACAGTATATACAGATGTGACACGTGAGAAGCAATAAATACATCACACAGGGTGGTATTAAAAACAGTGTTTAATAAGTGGACAGTGAAACAAAGCATCAACTCCGTCCCCATCGGCTTCCTGTAAATGAAATGACAATAACACTCTGCCAGTCCCTGATCTATATGTACACGGTCTGTCGGTGTTTAGTTTGGGGTTTTAAAATGTATCAAATAAAGATGTCGTTTTTATCATGTAATAATCATTGTCACTATCCTGTACCCCGAGTGTCAGTGTCATTATCCTGTACCCCAAGTGTCAGTGTCATTATCCTGTACCCCAAGTGTCAGTGTCATTATCCTGTACCCCAAGTGTCAGTGTCATTATCCTGTACCCCAAGTGTCAGTGTCACTATCCTGTACCCCGAGTGTCAGTGTCATTATCCTGTACCCCAAGTGTCAGTGTCATTATCCTGTACCCCAAGTGTCAGTGTCATTATCCTGTACCCCAAGTGTCAGTGTCACTATCCTGTACCCCAAGTGTCAGTGTCATTATCCTGTACCCCAAGTGTCAGTGTCATTATCCTGTACCCCAAGTGTCAGTGTCACTATCCTGTACCCCAAGTGTCAGTGTCACTATCCTGTACCCCAAGTGTCAGTGTCATTATCCTGTACCCCAAGTGTCAGTGTCACTATCCTGTACCCTGAGTGTCAGTGTCACTATCCTGTACCCCAAGTGTCAGCGTCATTATCCTGTACCCCAAGTGTCAGTGTCATTATCCTGTACCCCAAGTGTCAGTGTCATTATCCTGTACCCCAAGTGTCAGTGTCACTATCCTGTACCCCAAGTGTCATTATCCTGTACCCCAAGTGTCAGTGTCACTATCCTGTACCCCAAGTGTCAGGGTCATTATCCTGTACCCCAAGTGTCAGTGTCATTATCCTGTACCCCAAGTGTCAGCGTCATTATCCTGTACCCCAAGTGTCAGCGTCATTATCCTGTACCCCAAGTGTCAGTGTCACTATCCTGTACCCCAAGTGTCAGTGTCATTATCCTGTACCCCAAGTGTCAGCGTCACTATCCTGTACCCCAAGTGTCAGTGTCACTATCCTGTACCCCAAGTGTCAGTGTCACTATCCTGTACCCCGAGTGTCAGTGTCATTATCCTGTACCCCAAGTGTCAGTGTCATTATCCTGTACCCCAAGTGTCAGTGTCACTATCCTGTACCCCAAGTGTCAGTGTCATTATCCTGTACCCCAAGTGTCAGTGTCACTATCCTGTACCCCAAGTGTCAGTGTCATTATCCTGTACCCCAAGTGTCAGTGTCACTATCCTGTACCCCAAGTGTCAGTGTCATTATCCTGTACCCCAAGTGTCAGCGTCATTATCCTGTACCCCAAGTGTCAGTGTCATTATCCTGTACCCCAAGTGTCAGTGTCATTATCCTGTACCCCAAGTGTCAGTGTCACTATCCTGTACCCCGAGTGTCATTATCCTGTACCCCAAGTGTCAGTGTCACTATCCTGTACCCCAAGTGTCAGGGTCATTATCCTGTACCCCAAGTGTCAGTGTCATTATCCTGTACCCCAAGTGTCAGCGTCATTATCCTGTACCCCAAGTGTCAGCGTCATTATCCTGTACCCCAAGTGTCAGTGTCACTATCCTGTACCCCAAGTGTCAGTGTCATTATACTGTACCCCAAGTGTCAGCGTCACTATCCTGTACCCCAAGTGTCAGTGTCACTATCCTGTACCCCAAGTGTCATTGTCATTATCCTGTACCCCAAGTGTCAGTGCCATTATCCTGTACCCCAAGTGTCAGTGTCATTATCCTGTACCCCAAGTGTCAGTGTCATTATCCTGTACCCCAAGTGTCAGTGTCATTATCCTGTACCCCAAGTGTCATTATCCTGTACCCCAAGTGTCATTGTCATTATCCTGTACCCCAAGTGTCATTATCCTGTACCCCAAGTGTTATTGTCATTATCCTGTACCCCAAGTGACATTGTCATTATCCTGTACCCCAAGTGTCAGTGTCATTATCCTGTACCCCAAGTGTCATTATCCTGTACCCCAAGTGTCATTGTAATTATCCTGTACCCCAAGTGTTATTGTCATTATCCTGTACCCCAAGTGTCAGTGTCATTATCCTGTACCCCAAGTGTTAGTGTCACTATCCTGTACCCCAAGTGTCAGTGTCACTATCCTGTAGCCCAAGTGTCAGTGTCATTATCCTGTACCCCGAGTGTCAGTGTCATTATCCTGTACCCCAAGTGTCAGTGTCACTATCCTGTACCCCAAGTGTCAGTGTCATTATCCTGTACCCCAAATGTCAGTGTCACTATCCTGTACCCCAAGTGTCAGTGTCATTATTCTGTACCCCAAGTGTCAGCGTCACTATCCTGTACCCCAAGTGTCAGTGTCACTATCCTGTACCCCAAGTGTCATTGTCATTATCCTGTACCCCAAGTGTCAGTGCCATTATCCTGTACCCCAAGTGTCAGTGTCATTATCCTGTACCCCAAGTGTCAGTGTCATTATCCTGTACCCCAAGTGTCAGTGTCATTATCCTGTACCCCAAGTGTCATTATCCTGTACCCCAAGTGTCATTGTCATTATCCTGTACCCCAAGTGTCATTATCCTGTACCCCAAGTGTTATTGTCATTATCCTGTACCCCAAGTGACAGTGTCATTATCCTGTACCCCAAGTGTCAGTGTCATTATCCTGTACCCCAAGTGTCATTATCCTGTACCCCAAGTGTCATTGTAATTATCCTGTACCCCAAGTGTTATTGTCATTATCCTGTACCCCAAGTGTCAGTGCCATTATCCTGTACCCCAAGTGTCAGTGTCATTATCCTGTACCCCAAGTGTTAGTGTCACTATCCTGTACCCCAAGTGTCAGTGTCACTATCCTGTACCCCAAGTGTCAGTGTCATTATCCTGTACCCCGAGTGTCAGTGTCATTATCCTGTACCCCAAGTGTCAGTGTCACTATCCTGTACCCCAAGTGTCAGTGTCATTATCCTGTACCCCAAGTGTCAGTGTCATTATCCTGTACCCCAAGTGTCAGCATCATTATCCTGTACCCCAAGTGTCAGTGTCATTATCCTGTACCCCAAGTGTCATTATCCTGTACCCCAAGTGTCAGTGTCATTATCCTGTACCCCAAGTGTCAGTGTCATTATCCTGTACCCCAAGTGTCAGTGTCATTATCCTGTACCCCAAGTGTCAGTGTCACTATCCTGTACCCCAAGTGTCAGTGTCACTATCCTGTACCCCGAGTGTCAGTGTCATTATCCTGTACCCCAAGTGTCAGTGTCATTATCCTGTACCCCAAGTGTCATTATCCTGTACTCCAAGTGTCATTATCCTGTACCCCAAGTGTCAGTGTCATTATCCTGTACCCCAAGTGTCAGTGTCATTATCCTGTACCCCAAGTGTCATTATCCTGTACCCCAAGTGTCATTATCCTGTACCCCAAGTGTCCGTGTCATTATCCTGTACCCCAAGTGTCAGTGTCATTATCCTGTACCCCAAGTGTCAGTGTCATTATCCTGTACCCCAAGTGTCATTATCCTGTACTCCAAGTGTCATTATCCTGTACTCCAAGTGTCATTATCCTGTACCCCAAGTGTCAGTGTCACTATCCTGTACCCCAAGTGTCAGTGTCATTATTCTGTACCCCAAGTGTCAGCGTCACTATACTGTACCCCGAGTGTCAGTGTCATTATCCTGTACCCCAAGTGTCAGTGTCATCATCCTGTACCCCAAGTGTCAGTGTCGTTATCCTGTACCCCAAGTGTCAGTGTCGTTATCCTGTACCCCAAGTGTCAGTGTCACTATCCTGTACCCCAAGTGTCAGCGTCATTATCCTGTACCCCAAGTGTCAATGTCATTATCCTGTACCCCGAGTGTCAATGTCATTATCCTGTACCCCAAGTGTCAGTGTGTCATTATCCTGTACCCCAAGTGTCAGTGTGTCATTATCCTGTACCCCAAGTGTCAGTGTCATTATCCTGTACCCCAAATGTAAGTGTCATTATCCTGTACCCCAAATGTAAGTGTCATTATCCTGTACCCCAAGTGTCAGTGTCATTATCCTGTACCCCAAATGTAAGTGTCATTATCCTGTACCCCAAATGTAAGTGTCACTATCCTGTACCCCAAGTGTCAGTGTCATTATCTTGCACCCTAAGCACAGAACACAAGCTCCATCTTCCGCTGACATGACCCCCTATACCAGTGATGGCGAACCTATGGCATGGGTGCCAGAGGCGGCACTCGGAGCCCTCTCTGTGGGCACCCTGGAGAAAGTCTATAGTGTACCAATATGCCTTAGACTTTTCCTGCCATTCATCAGTGCAGGACATGCTATGAACAGCACAGGCAGCACATTGAATGTAGGCAGGTTATTATAGCTAAATGATAAAGTACTTGGAAGATATATGAAATTAGTGTGGCACTTTGCGATAAATAAGTGGGTTTTTGGTTGCAGTTTGGGCACTCTGTCTCTAAGAGGTTCACCATCACTGCCCTATACGATGAGCAGTCTGGCAGGAGCGATGCTGTGAGGTAGCGAGAGTCACTCTTTCTATAACGATATATAGGACTTATATTCTCTCTGTCTCCATAGAATAATGTATAATCTCCCCAATATTTCTTGGGTTCCATCCTTCTAACCTAATAAACTGAGTCGCCTGGAATGAAGGTGTCTTCCCTCATAAACGGCCGCCTATAACTTATCGTCCGCTCTCACTTCTGTTTTGTGGAATGTAACGTTTTTTTTTCGCTCTTTCTTACCGATTTCCTCCTCTCGGCCTTCGCCGTATGATGGGTCTTGTAGGGTCAGGATCCTGCTTTCTCATTCATGTATGAAGCTCCACGTTTCCCTCCAGTACAGGCTCATAGATGGTGGCATGGCAGTGTAGACTAACGTCCTACCATCAATAAATGACCCAGTGCTACCCAGCGTCACCATTCTTAAATATGTCCAGCTCTTATGAGACTACCACCCCCAGTATGTTTTAGCATTGTCATAATGGGAGTTCTAGTTTCAAAACATCCACAGGTTGAGGAACCCTGGACTGAACGATCGGGCTGCAGTAGGCGAGTAATATCTCTGTACTTTTCTGATTTCACCAAAACTCCTTCTTAAAGCTACTGTACAATTTTAGTTTTTCAAGTTTTTTTTTCTATGGTCGTACCTTTGTGGCTACGGAGAAGTCAATGCTCCCTGTGATTTGTGTGATGATGCTGGGACGGCGCCCTCGCCCTGTGGTAGGTGGCAGTGCGGACCACGCGTTCGCGGCTCTGTACTATTCTGGCCAGGAAGAAGTCACCATCGCGCATGTTCGACGGCGTGCGCGTTCAGGACAGCAAGCGGCCCGGCCGGGAGAAAAGAAGGAGTCTTCTGCGCAAGCGCGGCCACCGGGATTCCGGAGAAGAGCGGTGGCCGTAACCAGGGGAGACCGAATGACAACAATGAGGTAAGTGGGGATAAATTTTCTCCTAAACTGTGGGAATTTGTTAATCAAATATATTTACAAAAATGATCGCTGTCAAATCATTAACAGATTTAACAGTGATCATTATGATGGGAATACCCCTTTAAATAATACTTGCATACAAGGCACAAAATAATATCAACATACAGTGCTTAAAGAGGACCTTTCACTACTCTACAAACGAAAAACTAACTATACCTGTGGGCAGAGCGGCGCCCAGGGGTCCCCCTGCACTTACTAGTAAGTCTGGGCGCCGCTCCGTTCGCCCGGTATAGGCTCCGGTGCCTGCGCTCCCTCTGACTGTTTTCTTGTAGGAGGCGTGTCCCTTGCTGCACTGCTGGCCAATCGCAGCGCACAGCTCATAGCCAGGCTATGAGCTGTGCGCTGTGATTGGCCAGCAGTGCAGCAAGGGACACGCCTCCTACAAGAAAACAGTCAGAGAAGCGCAGACACCGGAGCCTATACCGGGCGAACGGAGCGGCGCCCAGACTTACTAGTAAGTGCAGGGGGACCCCTGGGCGCCGCTCTGCCCACAGGTATAGTTAGTTTTTCGTTTGTAGAGTAGTGAAAGGTCCTCTTTAACAAATACTGCCATACTGTGGGCAAATAATACCACCATAGTGCTGAAATGATACTAACATACAGTGCACAAAAATAATGTTAACATACCGGTCTCAAATAATATCGCAATACAGTGATTAATTAATGCCACTTAGTTCTCAAAAATTACTGACATAGAACGCACAAAATAATATCAACGTACAGTACAAAAAAATGCTGCTATACAGTGACCATATAATACCACCATAGTGCTGAAATAATACTATCGTACAGTCCACAAAATAATATCAACATGCAGTGACCAAATGGGCAGCCCATGCATAAAGTAAGGACAGCGACTGGCCAACTTTGGTTTCATGACATATCCCCAATTGTCCGGAAACCATGCTAACTGCCAACCCATCATGCCACTCGTCACATGGTCCAGAAGTATCATCCAGTAGGGGTGTCCATTATACACAGTAGCAATGATAGGTACGGTACTTGGTTAATCCACAAGTTGATAAAGGTTTTCTAGATATTAATAGGACATTCAACCTTGAAGACAAATGTGCAGCCATACTCCTTCCAGGTACCCAGTACTTCTTCCTCCCTTACAGCATCCATTGTGTATTTTTAAAGGGTATGCACACTTTTTCAACCAGTTTTTAACTTACTGTAGTGCATCGAAATAAAAAACTGAGAAGTTTTGCAGTTAGCCTGGATTCAAAAGGTCCTATCGTCTCATGTTTACAGCTACTATTCAGATCTATGTGTCTCCATGGTTACAGACTACAAACAAACCCTGTGTAGTCTGATCCTGCAGTCATACTCCTTCCAGCTGTCCCGACTTCCTCCTAGCCTACCATAAGTGCGGTAGCAAAAAGCAGAGAACAGATGGAGGAAAAGTGTGACAGGATCAGACTACACAGGGTTTGTTTGTAGTCTGTTACCATGGAGACCCAGATACAATGTTAAGAGATTTTTTTTAATAAAGACTATTTAGAAAGTTACGTCATCTTTTAAAGTTTAGATGCACTGAATAAAAATAAGGGTTCCAAAAGTCTTCATACCCCCTAAATATATAAGACAATCCTGTTTCACTATATGTCGGTATAAGATAACAGTATGGCGATAATTTGAGAGATAAATTGGAGACAGTTTACGATTGTTTCCAGTGCAGTGAAGTTTTAATATCTTTATATCACTCTTCTAATTTTGCCTGGTTCTCCTCCAAGTCCCACCATTAGCTTCAGTCTCCCTCGTGAAAAACGTCCTGTCAGACCGGATGATGTTTATGACAATCGGGAGGATGGGATCTACATAAGATAATGTTGGCCGGACTGGCAGAGATGTATTATCTAAGTGCACAGGGCTCCTCGCCAAAAACCAAATCCACCAGGACCCCTTCCCGTTCCATAAATCACATCTCACTGATCTTTTATTGGTTGACTCTCCGGAGGACAATGTTCTCCGTAGTCCTGACTGAGGCAATAACCTGCCCAGTCTTCATCTTGTGACAGCATGAAGATAAAACGCGGATGTTTATGGTTATCCTATTGATCTAATTACAGAAAAGCTGCAGGAAAATTAATATCTATTAAACTGAAAGCTCGATTAATTGAGTCTGAAACCTGGTGGCCATCTCCATTGCCGGTAATCATCACTGCGTGTTTGGAGCTGATGGAGACATTTAGTTTTATGATACCTTGGCCATAGTATTTTATTGTAAGTTATTACGCACATGGTATCAGTAATCAGGCCTGGCTGGATGTAGCATAGCTGAGTTTGTTGTCCTATCTAAGGCAGAGTGTCATGTTGGCACCCATGCTGGTACCTATCATCCTACCTCGAGGAGGTGGCTTTTCTTCTGCCCTAATCGAACATCCATAACATGGTATATACAGAGGGGTTGTCCAGATTTGTGATTTTAGCCAACAAAACTACCCAATTTTTCACTCAAAATGTGGTACCTGCGGTCATCCCATCTTATAACATGACAACATATTGACAAGATGCCATCCTGTTATGATCCATGGGGGTCTGACTTCTAGGACCTTCAGTGATCCCAAGAATTGAGAGGCAGATGCCTCCTGGGCAACCACTATGTGAGGAACTGCAGCTGGACTCATTCACTTGAATCAAACTGCTCTGCCCTTCTATTCTTAGGACCATGTGAGGTCCCAGAAAATGGACCCCCACTCATCATAAAGTGATAGCATATTCTAATGGTATGCTATCACTTCATAAAATGAGAATCCCCTGTAACCCCAATGTGCAAGTTATTTTTATACCTTGAATCACTCTTCTTGATCATAGAGAGGACTGTGCAGTCTTAAAGCAGCTGCACAGTCCTCTCTATACCCTCCCTGCACTGATCTCTATCGATAACAGGGGCCGTGTGAGAGAGGGGAATATGGTAAGCTAAGGATAATTCTGAGTAAGAGGCAGGGAATGGGGAGCAGACTATGATTGGGATAGAGTATATAAAGGAGTCTGTGTGGTGGGTGTCTGTCCAATCAAGTCTAAGCCTTCTTGCTCCAGGGACATTACCGGAGTCTGGATGGGTGAGGATGATATTGGACATCAGGTATGCAGCCCAACCCTTTTTGACAGGTGCTTAAACTTATAGTATAATAATTGGTGCTAATGTGTGCAGAGAGTCAGGCTGTGTTACATTGGTAAACACCACTAGGGGGAGCTCAGGAGCTTATTGTATACTGTGTTATTATTGAGTACTGTGTATACACAATATGCAGTAAGCTCCCCCTAATGGTGGCTATGGGTGGTCAGAATGTTATACAGGGGATTTGGAGAATTGTATCAGACAAACAAAGTCCAACCACTAGAATATATATTAAGTAAGTAATAAGGACCGGATTTTGGGTCTATTTATGATACATGACAAAGGCTGTTTAATCAGTTTAAAGGTTTACTATTAACCCATGGGGGAACCTTCTGTGAGGGGAGCTGGGGGGGGGGGTGTCACTGAATTGTTAGACAGTTAAATATCAAAGATAAAATATAATAAGTTTTGGAGTTTTGCTATATATGGCTTGTGATAGTCACGTTCTGTGACATGAATGGATTCTCTGATCCTCTCTGATTCATCAATAATTGATGTTTTGGAATAATATACAATAACTGGTAAATATTCTTTATACTTTGACTTTGAGGATAAATGTAGAATTTTCAGCAAACTGTTTGTGAAGGATGTATAATTTAGTGAGGTGACATTTAATAAACTCCATGAGCTAACCTCAAGTCAACAGCCTCCAGCAAGCCCTCAAAAAAAAAAAAAGAGAGCTGATAACAACCGCAAATACAAGTCTTCTAATAGCGAATAATTAGTGACATCACAAACATACGTGAAAGATTAATGTCTAAAACCGGTCAAATACATTAGAGAGCTACCATCTAAGAAAATTGATGTATCCAATATACCTGTTCCCCCAATGCCCCCAATGAGCTGCGTGGAGGGGCCCTGCCCCCTGAACATATCCATGATCCCCTGCTGCAATCTACAAAGATGTCAACCACTGGGGGGCCCACCATGCTGCCCCAAGCTGTAGTACAGGCAGTGCTTCCTTCCTGAATAGGAAGGCTGATAAAGCCAAGGAGAGCCTGTGAGTACTTTGAATTAACAGGGGTTCCTTCGGTCAGCACTCCCTGTCAGTGAGCTAACAAGCTTCTATCCGCATGTTCTGGTTATCACAAAAATTGTGGCAAAATGCAACGTGTGGAGATAAGCTCACTGACGGGAAGTGCTGGCTGGATACACCCCTGTTAATTAAAGGTACTCACAGGCTCTCCTCCACTTTCCTATTCAGTATGGAAGCCCTGCTGCTATAAGAGGAGGACACAACAGGATGCTGCAGCTACAATACACATGCCAGAGAGGGCCACCATATGAAGTAGGTAAGGGAAATCTATACTGTCCAGTATGTAGTACAGTGTTGAAGGGTGCCTTCTTGGGTAAAAGTGTGTATAAGACCATGCCTTCTTGTGTAAATGTGTGTATAAGACCATGCCTTCTTGTGTACAAGTGTGTATAAGACCATGCCTTCTTGTGCAAACGTGTGTATAAAACCACGCCTGCTTGTGCAAATGTGTGTATAAGACCATGCCTTCTTGTGTAATAGTGTGCCTGCCTGTGAAGTGTGTTAGGACTTGCGCTACACACCAGCTTTGGCTCACAACACACACTGTGCGGCCACAAACTGCAGCAACACAAAGCTACATTGTAACTGATGAAAGTGAATGGTGTTGTGACTCGACAGTCACCCCATTCACTTAACTGTAGCAGTGCATTGTTGTGTCACAGGCCAATGATGTGGTGTAGTCCAAGCTCTAATGTGTGCCTATGTGGGCAAAAACGCCTGCCTGTGCATGTTGTATATAAAAGTGTGCCTTTATGTGTAGAAACATAATTGCACTACCATAAAATAGTAGTGTGCGACACTGGTTTTCCCAGTTATATTTCTTTTTGGGGCAATGGCAGGAACATAAATAAAATAATAAAATAAGCTCTCCTTCCCACTCCTCTCCAATCCAGCACTACCGCGTCCTGTTCTTCCCCAGGCTACAACTCTGATGTACTGTTGTGGATGCAGTGGACTGGTGATGTCCCATATACCGCTGCAGCCAATCACTGGTCTCAGTGGTGTATGCCATTTGACGGCTGCAACCACAACAATACGTCACTATTGCAGTCTGGGGAAAAATACAAAATATTGCATATAAACGTCTGCTTGTCTGTAAAAAGAGAGCATGAAAGTTGCTTATGTGTGTTTTGAAAACATGCATCTTAGGCCTCATGCACACAACCGTATTTTTAATTTGTGTGCTAGCCACATTTCATGCAGATAGCACACGACCCTTTCATTTACACAGATCCCTTCTTCCCTACATCACTTTAAATCAAAAGAAGCATCTAAGTGTTCTCTTTTTCTTAAAAACACACTCCAGTCCTCCTTTTGATCTAAAAACATGTAAGGGAAAACAATCTCCCAAATGTTAAGTAAAAGGGGATGTATTTTGGGGATAGACAGAAGCTGCAAGCAACTTAGTGATTTCATAAGAAACAAAACTGCATATGAGTTGCATGGAAGAGCTGACACATGCACTAGAACCCATGTAATCACTGCAGAATCACTATTCTTTATGTGCTGGTTGGTGTGACTGTATACATATTTAGGACTGACTTCTATTGCTTTATCTAAATGAGCTTTGTTCTGTTACTGTCTCTATGCACAGAGCTTGGTATCTACAGTATCTACAGTCGTGGCCAAAAGTTTTGAGAATGACACAAATATTAGTTTTCACAGAGTTTGCTGCTAAACTGCTTTTAGATCTTTGTTTCAGATGTTTCTGTGATGTAGTGAAATATAATTACTCGCACTTCATACGTTTCAGAGGCTTTTATCGACAATTTCATGACATTTATGCAAAGAGTCAGTATTTGCAGTGTTGGCCCTTCTTTTTCAGGACCTCTGCAATCCGACTGCGCATGCTCTCAATCACCTTCTGGGCCAATTCCTGACTGATAGCAACCCATTCTTTCATAATCACTTCTTGGAGTTTGTCAGAATTAGTGGGTTTTTGTTTGTCCACCCGCCTCTTGAGGATTCACCACAAGTTCTCAATGGGATTAAGATCTGTGGAGTTTCCAGGCCATGGACCCAAAATGGCAACGTTTTGGTCCCCGAGCCACTTAGTTATCACTTTTGCCTTATGGCACGGTGCTCCATCGTGCTGGAAAATGCATTGTTCTTCACCAAACTGTTGCTGGATTGTTGGAAGAAGTTGCTGTTGGAGGGTGTTTTGGTGCCATTCTTTATTCATGGCTGTGTTTTTGGGCAAAATTGTGAGTGAGCCCACTCCCTTGGATGAGAAGCAACCCCACACATGAATGGTCTCAGGATGCTTTACTGTTGGCATGACACAGGACTGATGGTATCGCTCACCTTTTCTTCTCCGGACAAGCCTTTTTCCTGATGCCCCAAACAATCGGAAAGAGGCTTCATCGGAGAATATGACTTTGCCCCAGTCCTCAGCCGTCCATTCACTATATTTTCTGCAGAAGATCAATCTGTCCCTGATGTTTTTTTGGAGAGAAGTGGCCTCTTTGCTGCCCTTCTTGACACCAGGCCATCTTCCAAAAGTCTTCGCCTCACTGTGCGTGCAGATGCGCTCACACCTGCCTGCTGCCATTCCTGAGCAAGCTCTGCACTGGTGGCACTCCGATCCCACAGCTGAATCCTCTTTAGGAGACGATCCTGGCGCTTGCTGGACTTTCTTGGACGCCCTGAAGCCTTCTTAACAAGACTTGAACCCCTTTCCTTGAAGTTCTCGATGATCCTATAAATTGTTGATTGAGGTGCAATCTTAGTAGCCACAATATCCTTGCCTGTGAGGCCATTTTTATGCAACGCAATGATGGCTGCACGCGTTTCTTTGCAGGTCACCATGGTTAACAATGGAAGAACAATGATTTCAAGCATCACCCTCCTTTTAACAGGTCAAGTCTGCCATTTTAACCCAATCAGCCTGACATAATGATCTCCAGCCTTGTGCTCGTCAACATTCTCACCTGAGTTAACAAGACGATTACTGAAATGATCTCAGCAGGTCCTTTAATGACAGCAATGAGAGCAATGAAATGCAGTGGAAAGTTTTTGGGGGGATTAAGTAAATTTTCATGGCAAAGAAGGACTATGCAATTCATCTGATCACTCTTCATAACATTCTGGAGGATATGCAAATTGCTATTATAAAAACTTAAGCAGCAACTTTTCCAATTTCCAATATTTATGTAATTCTCAAAACTTTTGGCCATGACTGTACACACAGCGCTCGGTTCTGTTGACTTGTCCAAGTACAAATCCTAGCTATGATGCCATCTGTTAGTGTATGATAGCTTGGTTCAGATATTGTATGTTAGTACTGAGTTTGGTTCTATTACTGGGTCTAAGTACTTGGCTCTTCTGCCATATCTATGTTTAAAGCTTATTTCTTATTGATGAGCTCAGTTTGGTTAGCATATCTTAGTAGCAGTTTAGGATAATAAAGATAATTTAGTGTATATCATATGGATATGTTTCCCGGCATTAACTTTACTAAAATGTACTCCTTTCAAAGACAATAACTTATATGTATGTCAAAATGGTAGTAACAAAAACTGTAACTCATCTTGCAAAAAAAAAAAAAAACTCATTCAGCTATTGTATACAGCTCAAAAAATAAGGCTATGGCTCTTGGAATACATAGACATAAAAATTACTCTTTCTCCACAAAACATGCTTTTACAGTCCAAAATTCCAAAATTAGTAAAATATGAAATAATCTATACAAATCTTTTTAATAATGTTATACTGTACTGTTCATGCAATAAAAAAGCCATGTAATGATAGCGGTTTTACTATTTTAAAAGTTATGTGTCCTGGAGTTCTGTGTAAAATTGCTGTGTCATAAAGCCCTAAAAATGAACTAGCAATATTGCAACTATCCTCCATACCCCCTTAGACAAGTATGTTTATTCAGTTGACCTCCAAACCACAGGTACACTCAGTATGACCAGGCGCATATGTGTTCGGAAAGAGGGGAAGGGTCTAAACTGCGGCCAAACTCCTCTAGTGATGGCTCCCCTCCCTGAGAACAGTAGGACCTGACATGGTGAATTTTGCCAAAGGGGGAGAGATGGAATATGGCCTTTTATATAAGATAGCCGGGCGGTAAGAGTAAAGACATAGAAATTTCCAGATAGGGTTGGACTGGGTCACTGGTCTACACAAGTCTCAAGTCTCAAAGGTCCTGCATAAGGCAACACCATTTGGAGATGACTTAGGGGACAACCACTGCCTCTGTGGTGACATTAATCAATGGCAGAGGGGGCCATCATGGAAACATAGAATGTGTCGGCAGATAGGAACCATTTGGCCCATCTAGTCTGCCCAATATACTGAATACTATGGATAGCCCCTGGCTCTATCTTATATGAAGGATAGCCTTATGCCTATCCCATGCATGCTTAAACTCCTCCACTGTATTTGCAGCTACCACTTCTGCAGGAAGGCTATTCCATGCATCCACTACTCTCTCAGTAAAGTAATACTTCCTGATATTACTTTTAAACCTTTGCCCCTCTAATTTAAAGCTATGTCCTCTTGTAGCAGTTTTTCTTCTTTTAAATATTCTCTCCTCTTTTACCTTGTTGATTCCCTTTATGTATTTAGCAGTTTCTATCATATCCCCTCTGTCTCGTCTTTCTTCCAAGCTATACATGTTAAAGGGAACCTGTCATGTGGATATTTGATTATAATCTAACTAATTATATACAATCATTAACTACTAAAAAGTACTTTAGATGTATTGACTCACTGGTTTGACTGATGGTTACTTTATAATATATATACAAACTTGCCACATGCCGTATGCTAATGAGTTAATTGGAGTCCAGCGTGATGTCATTGAGTCCAGCGTTTATTTAATTAACAGCTATAGCCACTCCCCTGCCCACCTGCTGCTGATTCATACAAAAAAAAAAATGTCATTCAGCAGCAGGTGGGCGGGGAGAGTCAGGAGCTCATGAATATTCATGACTCATCATTATCAGCTGGAGCTTTTCAATACAAGATGTTGGCAGATTGACTAGGTCAATTAAAGAAAGTGACCCGGCATTTTGCCAAGAGAATCAGTCACTTATTTATGTTGCCCTTAGTTAGGACACCATAAAACTGGTGACAGGTTCCCTTTAAGGTCCTTTAATCTTTCCTTGATCGTGGTAGCCATTAGGTGACTACCACGATCAATAGAGGCTGAGCTGCATTTTCTGTCTTTTTGTTGTGGTGGCTGGTTGTCTCCAACAGCGGACCATCTAATCTTACATTTATTTCATATTTATTTTATTTATTCCTTAAAGAGCACCTGTAAGTTCAATCATCCCTATTATACCAGTCATACAGCCCAGTAGGGCGGATCATGCTGATCAAAATGATACTTGTTTCGTGAAAATCGGCTGCAGCGTTCCTAAGAAAAAAGACTTTTAATATTTATTGAAATGAGGGCTGCAGAGCACCAGGGGGTGTGGCCCACACTGGAAACTTGAGGTGCACTGACACTAGGCCCCGCCTTTCGGGGCACTGAAGCTCTTATTTGAATAAAGAATAAAAGTCATTTTTGCTCTGGAACGCAGCAACCGATTTTTACAAGACAGGTATCATGTTAATCAGCAGGATGAACCCTACAAGGCAGTATGTCTGGCTTAATAGGGTTGATCCTGTTCTTTAAATGGTTAAAATACTGAAGCTCTGAACCAAGAACCCATTAATACAGTTAAATAACAAAAAAACATGAGAGTATCCAATCCCTACGTACTGCTGCAATCTGTCAGGTAAATGGCCGTGTTGGCGGTGACCTCTACGTATAATTCTCTTTTGCTTTCATTTATTAGATGACATAACGTTAGGTGTCAGCGCGCAATGTCCTCAAGCCTTTACCTCTGTGATAAATATTATCAATGGGGCAATTAACATTTCACGTATAGGAAGTAGATGGACATGGTCTGCACATAACCCAGTGGTGGAAAGTCCGCTTTCATTTACTATATAGAGATTGCCTGTCAGCAGGCGGATGGATGCTGGCAATAAAGGCAGGCGACCATCGTAGCGTTGGCTTCCAACCAATGGTGGAAATTGGTGGTGAGTGATATTATTTACAGACCTCCGGGTCAGAACATTATTTACTTCCATCATTAGCGGATCATTTTACGTTTTGTTGCCTTTCTTTTTATATTCAATTAGCTTTGCGGAGGCTGCGAGCGCAGTAATGGCTGTAAGTCATCAGTTTAAAGCAGGGAGAGAAAACTCTGACCCTTAAAGGAACGGACGCGTAGCTTTGATTACCGTATGCCCCCTGCAGGGTTTTTAAAGGGGGCTTTCAAGTGTGTTGGTGCCCATCACAGAAATGGAACATTTTCCAGCTGATGCTTGTAGGGGGTCCAAAGTGACTTAATAGTACATACCTAGTATTTCTGGTGTTTTAGGGTAAACATCTTCCATGGTGGTCCCGAATAGTTTTGGATTATGACATGTATGATACCTAATGTCCATGAAGATCTAGTAGTTACAATGTATAGGGGTTTTTCCATGAAGAACGCTTATCCTGAGGATACGGGATCATTGTATGAATGGTGGGGCCCCTGCCGCTCACAAGAATGACTGTAGCAGTGGGATAGCCGAAGAGATGCCAAATACAGGGACTGACTATCACCAGTAGTCCCATAGAGTTGAATGGAGATGTGAGCTGAAATACAGGATCAGATGGGTCAGACCCCCACTAAATTAACTTTTATCCCCTATATATTGGAAACGGATGAGCACTTTTTATGGAACAGCCACCTATCAGCAGGATCGACCCCCTTAAAACGCAGTATACTTTCTAGCCTGTCTTGTTAAGATCGTTTGTTCCGTTCCTGAGAAAAAAGATTTGGTGAGGGCTCTAAAAAGTGTGTGCTGACTGGATACGACCTGAAATGTAGATTATAAAGAGTCATGGACCAGATCTATCTACAAAGACGGTAAAGGCTCAACCAACTTTAAATCCTAATGTTATTAACTCGTTTCAGGATCAAACATGACTAGTTTGTTGGACCATAAGACACCACTAATGGTGAAAACAATATTAAGAACATACATCTAGTGCCAGGATGAGGTTTGTTGGGACACCAGAAGAAAGCTCTAAGGTCTACTCTCTGGTGGGTAGTTTGTGGATTATGTGGTTTATCTTATAGCATGTACAGTGTTAGCCCAGCGGTCCCTGCCGGCGCTGCTGCCCCTACCTGCGGGCACGGCCGCCAGGTTCCCTCTTTCCTTCCTGCTGCCACGCACAGTGCTGACAAGCGCGGGCAGCAGGTAGCTTAACTGTTGCTCCATACCAGAGTTTACTTCTTGCTGGAGACCTGTACTGTTTGTTTGGGCTTGCATGGGTGTGTCTCTCCTCACTTGTGAGGCAGCACGTACACGCCCTCTGTCTGAGGCAGCACGTACACGCCCTCTGTCTGAGGCAGCACGTGCGCGCCCTCTGTCTGAGGCAGCACGTGCGCGCCCTCTGTCTGAGGCAGCACGTACACGCCCTCTGTCTGAGGCAGCACGAACACGCCCTCTGTCTGAGGCAGCACGTACACGCCCTCTGTCTGAGGCAGCACGTACGCGCCCTCTGTCTGAGGCAGCACGTGCGCGCCCTCTGTCTGAGGCAGCACGTGCGCGCCCTCTGTCTGAGGCAGCACGTGCGCGCCCTCTGTCTGAGGCAGCACGTGCGCGCCCTCTGTCTGAGGCAGCACGTGCGCGCCCTCTGTCTGAGGCAGCACGTGCGCGCCCTCTGTCTGAGGCAGCACGTGCGCGCCCTCTGTCTGAGGCAGCACGTGCGCGCCCTCTGTCTGAGGCAGCACGTGCGCGCCCTCTGTCTGAGGCAGCACGTGCGCGCCCTCTGTCTGAGGCAGCACGTGCGCGCCCTCTGTCTGAGGCAGCACGTACGCGCCCTCTGTCTGAGGCAGCACGTACGCGCCCTCTGTCTGAGGCAGCACATACACGCCCTCTGTCTAAGGCAGCACGTACACGCCCTCTGTCTGAGGCAGCACGTACACGCCCTCTGTCTAAGGCAGCACGTACACGCCCTCTGTCTAAGGCAGCACGTACGCGCCCTCTGTCTAAGGCAGCACGTACGCGCCCTCTGTCTGAGGCAGCACGTACACGCCCTCTGTCTGAGGCAGCACGTACACGCCCTCTGTCTGAGGCAGCACGTACACGCCCTCTGTCTGAGGCAGCATTTACACGCCCTCTGTCTGAGGCAGCACGTACACGCCCTCTGTCTGAGGCAGCACGTACACGCCCTCTGTCTAAGGCAGCACGTACACGCCCTCTGTCTAAGGCAGCACATACACGCCCTCTGTCTAAGGCAGCACGTACACGCCCTCTGTCTGAGGCAGCACGTACACGCCCTCTGTCTAAGGCAGCACGTACACGCCCTCTGTCTAAGGCAGCACATACACGCCCTCTGTCTGAGGCAGCATGTACACGCCCTCTGTCTGAGGCAGCATTTACACGCCCTCTGTCTGAGGCAGCACGTACACGCCCTCTGTCTGAGGCAGCATTTACACGCCCTCTGTCTGAGGCAGCATGTACACGCCCTCTGTCTGAGGCAGCATGTACACACCCTCTGTCTCACCAGCCTATGGCTGGATTGCATGAAGTATTTAAAGGTGCTTCCTGCCCCAGGAAGATGCCTGAGCAACTCATGGTCACTAGCTTGTCTACTTCCAAGTGTGAAGGTGTTTTTCAAGTTTTGCTCTGCTGTGTACTGGACTTTTAGAATTATTGGATTTTGCCTGTTCACCGCCTGCCTCTGACCTCGGACTTCGTTGTTTGCCGCCTGCCCCTGACCTCGGACTTTGTTTACGGACCTTGCTTGTTTGCCGCCTGCCTCTGACCTCGGATTTCATTTATGGACCTTGCTTGTTTGCCACCTGCCTCTGACCTCGGATTTCATTTATGGACCTTGCTTGTTTGCCACCTGCCTCTGACCTCGGACTTTGTTTACGGACCTTGCTTGATTTCCGTCTGCCTCTGACCTCGGACTTCGTTTACGGACCTTGCTTGTTTGCCGCCTGCCTCAGACCTCGGACTTCATTTACAGACCTTGCTTGTTTGCCACCTGCCTCTGACCTTGGACTTTGTTTACGGACCTTGCTTGATTGATGCCTGCCCTGACCTCAGACTCCCTGACCACCTACTTCCCCTCGGTTCTTGCACCTGTATCTCTGACCCCTGGTCAGCTGCCACTGACTCGGGGACTGATCTGGAGTAGCACCTGGCAACTACCCTAACTACCCTATCCTCACCATCAGAGGCTCTAGTGAAGACCAGGTAGTTGCTTAGTCACGCCCCTCCATAGTATAGGCAGTCAGTGGCGCAGTGGATCTACACCCGCTTGCATAACATACAGCTTGTCAACTGCGATATGTAGGATGCACCATGAATTATATTAAAACCAGAATTAGGAAGCATCAGTCAGACATATCACAACATCAAAGCAGAAGTGTTTCAGCTGCAACTTTGCACTTTGCAGTAGTACACAAGGGAGACACGTCTTCTTTTACGGTTCAAGGTGTTGAGCGGGTAAATGCTTTAATTAGGGATGGGGATCACAAGATGTTCCAGTTGGGCAGTTGCGCTCCAGGAGGCCTAAACCCGAAGTATGATCTAATACAGATTTTATATTCTATGTGGATTTTATTTTTGAGTTTTTTGCATTGCTTTGTGCATTATATTTGTAACTCATTCATGCATGTGACTTGTTACTTGCACCTCCATTGGTTGCAATGCACTATATAAGTCTGCAGGAACGAACACAACTTTGTCATGATTAAGGATCGTATGTCTATGATTCGAAACGCGTAGATACCATGTGTCTTCCTTCTGCATTTGGATTTTACTGCTTTGGAAAAATAAAGGTCCTCACTTATATTATTCGGAAGCTGGATCCACTTCTTGTCTTATGTCGTTTGTGGATCATATCTTAAGAAACAGACCATGGTGGAAAGTCGTAGGCTTCAAGGTCACCTCCCAATGGGGTTGTCTGTTGACCGAGCCCATCGAAGGCTGTTCGTGCAGGTCCGTCAGACCCATCCTCAGTGACGATACAGGATTATCAGGATTGTTGAGCGAATCGAACTCCACGAAAATATGATTCGCCGTGAAGCCGAATTTCCTCGTGCATCGTGGTAACAAATCGATTTGCTGTGAATGGCGGTAAAAAATAAAATAAATCGTACTGACCTCCTCCGTTTTAGCGCGAAGAGCCAGCCACCACCATCTTGATTGAAGATCTTGCAAGTAATCCCGTGTGCGGTGACATTTGACATCACCACGCCGGCCAACGGGATTACGAAGAATTGCACTTCTTGATGAAGTAATTCGCCACAAAGCGAATTTTTGGGTAAAATTCGGCAAAGCAGCCGAATCAAAATTGTGAATACTTCGCTCATCACTAATCAATATCTCGAATTTAGATATGGACCCACCAGGGACCTGGGACATAAGATGGTGCCAACCAGAGAGCAGCAAGTAACCATATGCCCAAAATCCGGGCACCATGGTGGTGTCAGATTTCTTTGTGGATTACATAAAAAAAAACACCGTCCTCCATTAACCCTTAGAAGCACTGCAACTGTGAAGAATCGTTAGTGATTATGATTTTAATGAGAGATTGTGTTCACGTTCATGTTCAGCAAATCTGTATGACAATATTTAACGGAAGCAATTCCAACAAACAAAGCGTATTTCACTAATCTCCGTTCCTGGGCAATCTGCAAAGTTGTGCTTCATGTCCCCGGTTGGCGTCTCATTTTTCGTTTAACCCATTAAACAGGAACCATTGTTGTACTTTAACGTCTAATTAAACAGTTGGATTCACAGCGGTTTGTTTAGCTAGAAAAGTATTAAAGCTGCTAGAAGCTTCATGCTGCGCAGATATCAGACTCACAGTGGATGCCACAGGAAGCACCGAGGCTCAGAGTCCTGCCTCGTCAGGAGATGAAGTGACTAAGAAAGTGATCCCAGGGTGATGAGGCCTCGGGTAGGGAAATAAGAAAAGTTTACTGAATAAACAGAATATAAGCCTCACACTGATGACTGAGGGGGTGGAACTCCAATTACCAACTGTTCTATTCTGCAATATTATACACTGGGGATGATCCGTGAGCCTGGGTGACAATGATGTCTAAGGGTCCTATAGAGCATCCAATCCCTTAAATGCAAATGATTCCGTAATTACAGTAGTATGGCATTGTAATACAAGTGTTTTCTCTGAGAACATGTACTGTACAAAAATATACCTATTATAATACCGCCAACTATGTACAAGAATATAACTACTAGAATACTGCCTCTTATGTACAAGAATATACGGTAACAACTATAATACTGCCTACTATGTACAAGAATATAACTACTATAATACTGCCTCCTATGTACAAGAATATAACTACTATAATACTGCTCCTTTGTACAAGAATATAACTACTATAATACTGCTCCTATGTACAAGAATATAACTACTATAATACTGCCTCCTATGTACAAGAATATAACTACTATAATACTGCTCCTATGTACAAGAATATAACTACTATAATACTGCTCCTATGTACAAGAATATAACTACTATAATACTGCTCCTATGTACAAGAATATAACTACTATATTACTGTCCCTGTGTACAAAAATATATCTACTATAATACTACTCATATGTACAAGAATATAACTACTATAATACTGCTCCTATGTACAAGAATATAACTACTATAATACTGCCTCCTATGTACAAGAATATAACTACTATGATACTGCTCCTATGTACATGACTATAACTACTATAATACTGCCTCCTATGTACAAGAATATAACTACTATAATACTGCCTCCTATGTACAAGAATATAACTACTATAATACTGCTCCTATGTACAAGAATATAACTACTATAATACTGCCTCCTATGTACAAGAATATAACTACTATAATACTGCCTCCTATGTTCAAGAATATAACTACTATAATACTGCTCCTATGTACAAGAATATAACTACTATAATACTGATCCTATGTACAAGAGTATAACTACTATAATACTGCTCCTATGTACAAGAATATAACTACTATAATACTGCCTCCTATGTACAAGAATATAACTACTATAATACTGCCTCCTATGTACAAGAATATAACTACTATAATACTGCTCCTATGTACAAGAATATAACTACTATAATACTGCTCCTATGTACTAGAATATAACTACTATAATACTGCTCCTATGTACTAGAATATAACTACTATAATACTGCTCCTATGTACAAGAATATAACTACTATAATACTGCCTCCTATGTACAAGAATATAACTACTATAATACTGCTCCTATGTACAAGAATATAACTACTATAATACTGCTCCTATGTACAAGAATATAACTACTATAATACTGCTCCTATGTACAAGAATATAACTACTATAATACAGCCTACTATGTACAAGAATATAACTACTATAATACTGCCTCCTATGTACAAGAATATAACTACTATAATACTGCCTCCTATGTACAAGAATATAACTATTATAATACTGCCTCCTATGTACAAGAATATAACTACTATAATACTGCTCCTATGTACAAGAATATAACTACTATAATACTGCCTCCTATGTACAAGAATATAACTACTATAATACTGCCTCCTATGTACAAGAATATAACTACTATAATACTGCCTCCTATGTACAAGAATATAGCTACTATAATACTGCCTCCTATGTACAAGAATATAACTACTATAATATTGCCTCCTATGTACAAGAATATAACTACTATAATACTGCCTCCTGTGTACAAGAATATAACTACTATAATACTGCTCCTATGTACAAGAATATAACTACTATAATACTGCTCCTATGTACAGGAATATAACTACTATAATACAGCTCCTATGTACAAGAATATAACTACTATAATACTGCTCCTATGTACAGGAATATAACTACTATAATACTGCCTCCTATGTACAAGAATATAACTACTATAATACTGCTCCTTTGTACAAGAATATAACTACTATAGTACTGCTCTTATGTACAATAATATAACTACTATAATACTACCCCCTTTGTAGAAGAATATAATTACTATAAAACTGCTCCTATGTACAAGAATATAACTACTATAATACTGCTCCTATGTACAAGAATATAACTACTATAATACTACCCCCTTTGTAGAAGAATATAATTACTATAAAACTGACCCTTGTGTAGCACATTATAACTACTATAATACTTTTACAATAACATATGTGGATGAGATGATTTTGCTGTAGTATATAGACGGTGCAGTACATGGCATTTGGCGGTCTTGTAGATTGGAGCCGCCATGTCTGAGTATTTTTAGTGAGGGTGTTCCTCCGGGAGAATATGTGCTGGAGGTTTGAGTCGTCCTCTCTCATTAGTCAGGGGGATGTCATTCTCTTTGCTACAATTAAAGCCGCATTTACAATAACACTCATTTATTTGGCAGTGTTTTTGAAGGATAAGCAAATATTGAGGCCTTTTAAATTAAGCAGAAAGTAATTTCCCCTGACAGGTTAATAAAACAGAAAATGGATATAAAAATAAAGGGAAACACTCAGAAATCCTATTATCTTTTCTAATTAAACTTCTGTCAATAGTAAATGATGTGAACTCTTAAATATCCGCTGGAGAGATGTCATATTATCAATTCCATTTTCAGATCCAGCTCCGATCATTTCACTCTCCTTCAGATCACAATTTAGCAATATGATTATATGAGCAATTCCTACAGACTAAGGATCCACACTCCATTATGTAAGCAGAGTATTACCATACATTGTATCAGGCTTGTAATAGCACAATAGGAGATATTTTTTAATAAAATGGAAACATAAATGTAAATAAAAAGAGTTGAAACAAAAAATTGTGAATAACAAAAATTATTACCAAACCTTTTAGATTTACAGTATTTTCCTGTTGTCACCAATGTCTACTGAAATGGCCCTCAACCATAAGGGCCTCATTTGTTTGGGATTATCGTATCCCCCGGACCGTCCTGCGCAGGACTACCCCTCCTGTGCAACACTGCATCCCACCCTGGGATAGCAGAACACAAGCTTTTATAGCTTGTCCTTTCCCCCAGTGTTTATTTCAGCCTAAGGTTAGACACCTGCGGCTATCCCGTTACCTCCTGCAGTCGTTCCCCTGAAGAAGTCATGGACAGAAACGTGCCACGTCGGGAGACCACTGGAAGTATCATCAACCATCTACCACTGGTAAATTCTGTAGTTCTAGGGTCAGGTCCACTACAGGGACAGGCTACCGGACGGGGTCGCCTTTTCAAAGGCGAGTGCTCCGTGTAGATAGGTAGAAGCATAAAGGCCCCTTTCACCTTGATAGGGTCATATAGGACCTATCCTACCATCAGATTTACCCGGCTACACACCAATAGCACCTATTCCCGCCCGGCGTACACCCAGTGTTTCCTGCCTCCTGTCATCAAGGAACCCGTCCCATTATCTACAAAGGGTCTGGTAAGACTGTTCGCATCCCCCCGGACGGAGCAGAATATATATTTTTTGTCTATACCAGCAAGGTACCATTAATTTGGTCTTATTCATGTATGTATGTCTTTAAAATGTAGTGAGTCCTATTATTCTGTAATTTTCTAGACCACATTAAAAGTTATATTTTAAATAAGTATACTCCCCCCTTCCACTGTGTAGGGGCCCATTGTACTGAAATTAGCACAGCGTGAATGATGAAAAGATAGATAAATAGATAGATAGGAGATATAGTCCTGGCCAAAAGTTTTGAGAATGACACAAATATTAGTTGTCACAAAGTCTGCTGCTAAACTGCTTTTAGATCTTTGTCTCAGTTGTTTCTGTGATGTAGTGAGATATAATTACATGCACTTCATACGTTTCAGAGGCTTTTATCGACAAGTACATGACATTTATGCAGAGTCAGTATTTGCAGTGTTGGCCCTTCTTTTTCAGGACCTCTGCAATCCGACTGCGCATGCTCTCAATCAGCTTCTGGGCCAATTCCTGACTGATAGCCGCCCATTCTTTCATCATCACTTCTTGGAGTTTGTCAGAATTAGTGGGTTTTTGTTTGTCCACCCGTCTCTTGAGGATTGACCACAAGTTCTCAATGGGATTAGGATCTGGGGAGTTTCCAGGCCATGGACCCAAAATGTCAACGTTTTGGTCCCCGAGCCACTTAGTTATCACGTTTGCCTTATGGCACGGTGCTCCATCGTGCTGGAAAATGCATTGTTCTTTACCAAACTGTTGCTGGATTGTTGGAAGAAGTTGCTGTTGGAGGGTGTTTTGGTACCATTCTTTATTCATGGCTGTGTTTTTGGGCAAAATTGTGAGTGAGCCCACTCCCTTGGATGAGAAGCAACCCCACACATGAATGGTCTCAGGATGCTTTACTGTTGGCATGACACGGGACTGATGGTAGCGCTCACCTTTTCTTCTCCGGACAAGCCTTTTTCCCGATGCCCCAAACAATCGGAAAGAGGCTTCATCGGAGAATATGACTTTGCCCCAGTCCTCAGCAGTCCATTCACCATATTTTCTGCAGAAGATCAATCTGTCCCTGATGTTTTTTTTGGAGAGAAGTGGCTTCTTTGCTGCCCTTCTTGACACCAGGCCATCTTCCAAAAGTCTTCGCCTCACTGTGCGTGCAGATGCGCTCACACCTGCCTGCTGCCATTCCTGAGCAAGCTCTGCACTGGTGGCACTCCGATCCCGCAGCTGAATCCTCTTTAGGAGACGATCCTGGCACTTGCTGGACTTTCTTGGACGCCCTGAAGCCTTCTTAACAAGAATTGAACCTCTTTCCTTGAAGTTCTTGATGATCCTATAAATTGTTGATTGAGGTGCAATCTTAGTAGCCACAATATCCTTGCCTATGAAGCCATTTTTATGCAACGCAATGATGGCTGCACGCATTTCTTTGCAGGTCACCATGGTTAACAATGGAAGAACAATGATTTCAAGCATCACCCTCCTTTTAACAGGTCAAGTCTGCCATTTTACCCCAATCAGCCGGACATAATGATCTCCAGCCTTGTGCTCGTCAACATTCTCACCTGAGTTAACAAGACGATTACTGAAATGATCTCAGCAGGTCCTTTAATAACAGCAATGAAATGCAGTGGAAAGTTTTTTTTGGGATTAAGTTAATTTTCATGGCAAAGAAGGACTATGCAATTCATCTGATCGCTCTTCATAACATTCTGGAGTATATGCAAATTGCTATTATAATAACTTAAGCAGCAACTTTTCCAATTTCCAATATTTATGTAATTCTCAAAACTTTTGGCCACGACTGTAGATGATAGATAGATAGGTGATGGATAGATATGGGATGTCTAGATAAATAATGGATATATATTAGGCAGATAAAAACATACTAGATAGATAATAGATAAATAGATAGATATGGGATGCATAGATAAATAGAAAGATAGTAGATAGATAGATAGGAGAGAGAGAGAGATAGATAGATATAGACAGATAATTAGATAGATAGATAGATAGATAGATAGATAGATAGACAGGAAGACAAGTAGATAGCTAGGTAGATAGATAATAGAAAAAAATAGATAAATAGAAAGATAGTTGATAGATATAGACAGATAATTAGATAGAGAGATTATAGATAAGTAGATATCCGGAGAAAACCCTGCAAACGCGGGGAGAACATACAAACTAGATAGATAGATAAATAGATAGATACTACACTAGATACTATGTCTTCTCATGGATTTTTCTATTTACCTTATCGCAATGACTTCTTCCCACATTACACCGTTACTGTAAGCGTGAGAGGGGTCGGGAATAGGTTTCCGTTATAATTTCCAATTTTGCCTCCTATGAAGATGCCTCCATCAGCCGCTTGACTGAGGAAATCTCACAGAATTATCAGGATGTATTTCCATTTCATATCCGATGTCAAAATACATTTCTTTTATGATTTGTCGGGAGGCCAGCACCAAACTTATTGCCAGCTGCTTATTTCCGAGCGGTAAATCTGCTACCTTTGTGATAATAACTCAGAAGATTATATATTCCACTGGATTTCACATTAAAAATTACGACTCCCACTAAACTAACATTTAGAGCAGAACTAAATAAATATGTTGATTACTTAATAATTCAGTTCAGAATCTTCTCGCTGCATCGTAAACTTAGCAAGGACTCGGAGCAGAGACGCGTGAAGCTGTTTTATAACATCTGGGAAATATAATCAAAGATGTCTAATACGCGTGTGCCTCAGTGTGCAAAATATATAAAAAAGATCAGCCAGGATACAATGTACAGGGCAGCTACTGTCACTCCCAAACAAAATATCCGTTTCTAATTTTCATCTGCAGCAGCTCTCTCTTCCCTTCTCCCAGCAGGAACTCTCAGAATGCATCCAGCTTTGTTTTCCCTTCCCCTAGCCTGCAGTTCGAGCATCAGACCAGACTGTAGATAAATTAACTCCAGCTTTTTCTCCAAGCATAAGGCTAGACTGTTAGAAGAGCAGCTGCAGCTTTCTCTTCCCCTCTCGCAGATGGAAATCCCAGCAAAAAAATCAAGCAAAATGCAACCAAACTCATCCCGTTTTGTTTCTGAGACAGTGGACTATTCATGGTGTGCTTTTTATTTTTACCAGATTTACCTGAATGTTAAAGAGGATGGATGTAAGTGGGCATTTTTGGGATGTTTGGTGGGCGCTCCTCAGTAGATGCAGCAGAGGTTGTCCCATGTATGAGGGTTCAAATGTTTGTATCCCTTTAATAAGACACAACTCTCAGTGAACTCATGTTGGTAGGGTCATAGCTATAAAAGAGGCAGAGATATCAGACTTTGGTTCACCGTGGTGTGTTATGTGGCCCTTTTACCAATGGATGGGGCCCAGAAGCCTAAAGTTATGAGCTTTGGCAATGGTATGCAGCAAATGGCATTTATCATGTAGAAAAAAATTAATACAAGGCACCATATTGCCTCCTTTCCTGGCTTGACTTATTTTCTATCACATTAGACACTGCTCCCATCCAGGGGTAATCCCTGTAATCCAGCAGTGGTGGCCGTGTATGCTTAATATAGGAAAAGGCGCTGGCCTCCCTGGTTTCCGGAACTGTGGGAGTGCACATAGACCACCTCGTATCTGCGCTCAGTGTCGGACTGGGGCACCTAGGGCCCACCAGTAAAATTTATTTTGGGGGGGGCCACTATACGGATACATTTAAGTATAATAAATAATCGAACACGTTTTTTAAATGAACAGCGGCTGATTGAGGTCCTGTACATGGAATATATGTAGGTAGTGCAGTAAATCTACTATGTTATGTGCCACTTGTGAAGGGGGTGGGAGACTAGGGGCCCACCTTCCTCAGGGGCCCACCGGGGGATTCCCCTGTACCCCTGTGGGCCAGTCCGAGCCTGTCTGCGCTGCAGCGGTGGCCGTATCCTCCTTAAATTGAGCAGTGTATAATGTGATGGAAAAATGAATCAAGTTAGCAAAGGAAGGAAAATGGACAATCACAATAAATTAGTAAGTGCCTTGTATTAACTCTCTCTACATGATAAATGCCATTTGCTGAAGCGAGACAACGCCTTTAAGCTTTGCGTAAACAGAACATAGTAAACATATAGAGGCATCAATAACACCGTAAAACAAGACTGATTAATGAGCCTTCCTCTCACTTCACAAACATCTGCAAATAATAATTATCTATATAAAGACTGAAGTCACGGTGTACATACATTACTCCTATACTGATCTTGAGTTACATCCTGTATTATACTCCAGAGCTGCACTCAATATTCTGCTGCTGCAGTCACTGTGTGCATACATTACTTATCCTGTACAGATCCTGAGTTAGATCCTGTATTATACTCCAGAGCTGCACTCACTATTCTGCTGGTGCAGTCACTGTGTACATACATTACATTACTTATCCTGTACTTATCCTGAGTTACATCCTATATTATACTCCAGAGCTGCACTCACTGTTCTGCTGGTGCAGTCACTGAGTACATACATCACATTACTTATCCTGTACTGATCCTGAGTTACATCCTGTATTATACTCCAGAGCTGCACTCACTATTCTGCTGGTGGAGTCACTGTGTACATACATTACATTACATATTCTGTACTGATCCTGAGTTACATCATGTATTATACTCCAGAGCTGCACTCAATATTCTGCTGGAGCAGTCACTGTGTACATACATTCATTACTTATCCTGTACTGATCCTGGGTTACATCCTGTATTATACCCCAGAGCTGTACTCACTATTCTGCTGGTGCAGTCACTGTGCACATATATTACATTACTTATCCTGTACTGACCCTGAGTTACATCCTGTATTATACTCCAGAGCTGCGCTCACTATTCTGCTGGTGCAGTCACTGTGCACATATATTACATTACTGATCCTGTACTGATCCTGAGTTACATCCTGTATTATACTCCAGAGCTGCACTCACTATTCTGCTGGTGCAGTCACTGTGTACATACATTACTTATCCTGTACTGATCCTGAGTTACATCCTGTATTATACTCCAGAGCTGCACTCAATATTCTGCTGGTGGAGTCTCTTTGTACATACATTACATTACTTATCCTGTACTGATCCTGAGTTACATCCAGTATTATACTCCAGAGCTGCACTCACTATTCTGCTGGTGGAGTCACTGTGTATATACATTACATTACTTATCCTGTACTGGTCCTGAGTTACATCCTGTATTATACTCCAGAGATGTACTCACTATTCTGCTGGTGGAGTCACTGTGTACATACATTACTTATCCTGTACTGATCCTGAGTTACATCCTGTATTATACTCCAGAGATGCACTCACTATTCTGCTGGTGGAGTCACTGTGTACATACATTACATTACTTATCCTGTACTGATCCTGAGTTACATCCTGTATCATAATTCAGAGCTGCACTCACTATTCTGCTGGTGGAGTCACTGTGTACATACATTACTTATCCTGTACTGATCCTGAGTCACATCCTGTATAATACTCCAGAGCTGCACTCACTATTTTGCTAGTGCAGTCACTGTGTACATACATTATTTATTGCGTACTGATCCTGAGTTACATCCTGTATTATACTCCAGAGATGTACTCACTATTCTGCTGGTGCAGTCACTGTGTACATACATTACTTATCCTGTACTGATCCTGAGTTACATCCTTTATTATACTCCAGAGATGCACTCACTATTCTGCTGGTGGAGTCACTGTGTACATACATTACATTACTTATCCTGTACTGATCCTGAGTTACACCCTGTATTATACCCCAGAGCTGCACTCACTATTCTGCTGGTGCAGTCACTGTGTACATACATTACATTACTTATCCTGTACTGATCCTGAGTTACATCCTGTATTATACTCCAGAGCTGCACTCACTATTCTGCTAGTGCAGTCACTGTGTACATACATTATTTATTGCGTACTGATCCTGAGTTACATCTTATATTAAATGTCAGAGCTGCACTCACTATTCTGGAGCATTATGTCTAAAATCTCCCTACATTTTCTGCTGTTCTAGTGTGCACAATAAATCTTACATTGAGGAAAGTTTTATCTTTACACCAGTCACTATTGTCAAATGATATACAGTAGAGAAAACCAACTGCCCTCAATATTGTAGGCTCGTTTTAACAGTTGGGATAACACTTTATTGTCCTAAAAAAAGGATACAAATTATAAAAATAATAATAAGCCATAGCTACCCTTACCCATTTCCCACCGCTGCTGCTTTAATGTTGGTCTGTCCCCGCTAACTTCCGGAAAAGCCTTGATGTGCCGGAGTCAGAGTCTGACCGCTCCGGCCTTTCCTGGCAGTTCAGGGGTTTTGAGCCAGAACCAGGAAGTGAAGATCAGCGGGGGCTTAGACCATCTTTGCAATAGTAGCTGGTGGGATGGGTGGGGGTGAGTATAGCCTAATTGTTATCTTTATGTCTTCCCTCCCAGAAATTATTTCCCTTTGCTCTGCAATTGGTTTGCCTTTCGACAAGTCTGCCCAATCCCAAGCCTTGATTTTCAATGACATGTATAACCCCTCATGATGTCCAAACAAAATGTTTTCCTGCAATGAGTCATAATAGGGGCACCTCCATCTGCTGCCTATATGAGGCTGCACCCTGTAGTCTATAACTGGCAGTAAAGGCTATCATGTCAAAGGTCCCCCCACTTATAGCTAGCCCCTCTTGCAAATGTGGGACTACTGTATGCTTTTGACCTGAACCCCTAACCCTTGCCAACCGAAGTGCAACATCATCTGAACACCATTATGTGTAGTACTGGAAGGCAACTTGCTGCAAATTCTGTTTTATTTTGAAGGTAAATATATAACAAAATTGGCAAAAAGAGAGATTTGTGATTTGGCAATTTTGATTCAGCACCGAAGATCTATAACAAATTCAAAGGACCAAAATTCAACCCAGTATCTGTTGGAATCTTCTTCAGCTGTCCATACACGGGAGATAATAATTGGACAAAATGGCCAATTTTGGCCTTTTTGGATGGACAATGATTGAAAATGTAATGTGAACAATTTTTCGCAATGCCACGGCTTATGGCTGCCAAAAATGTGATCCATCTGGCTGGAAGATTTTGGCTATAATCATCCAAATATTCAAATGTATGGCTTGATTGGCTGAATTTGGCCAAATATTTGCTCTTTTGTGCAAGTCCAGTATCCTGATCGGCCAGTTCAGTCTGCTATGTTGCTGGTGCGATCTTTTGTAGGAAGGATTCCATAGAAGACTGATTGGCCAGTTGATACTTCTCTCATGTGTATGGCTTTCAACGTGTTCCAATCTCTTATTTTCACGGATGTAGTAGGGGAGAACACCAAAAGACAACAAGAAGGAAGGGGAAAGACACTAGGCCTCACCGCTAGGGAAGAAAAAAGGGTCACCACCTATAAAACCCTGCTCTGGCCCTAACTCCTATCCGTATGGGCAGAGATGGTAGAGATGCCCATACACAGAACCTAGAAAACCCTGGTGACCCTCGGATCCCTAAAGGTAATGACAGGGCAGAGACAACCCGTTCCTTCCCTGGTGAATGAACCAGCGTCTCGCTGAGGCCTAGTAAGTAACCAGGGAGGGGGGAAATACAAAACACAGCAAGTGGAACACTTAACTTCTGAGGATGATTGATTCAGGACTTCAACAAGAACCACACTCCAGCTCTTCCAAAACCAAATGAAGCTATCCAGAGCAAGGAGTGATGGGTAAAGTCAGACTAAATAGGGAGAGGTAAAGGTCACATTATCCACACCTGAACAGGAGGTGTGGACATGACAGCAATACACAGACAAAGTGAAACCAAAAGAGGCTGTCAGATCACTCATGTGCAGTTAGTCTTTCAGACCTTCTAATACCTGCCACAGGTGTGACACTTATAGACCCTACCGGTGGTCCACTGTATGGTGAAACTGGAAATATCCTCTTCATTGCCAAGAAATCTCCCATTTGCCATATTTTATAGTGAGGGATTTGACCGATAACTGGGTGTCAGGAGCGGAGCTTGGGTGTGTGTGAGGAAATATCGGTGGGCATGTGCAAGAGAGGAGAGTCAATAAGCCACTTGCCAGGGTATTTAGATAGAGGACTAGGGCAACAAACTGAATCTCTGCTCTGGGTAAAGCCTAGCTGTGCCTTTGGGATAGGCCATGATTTATTGATGTATTCATGGATAAGCCAATACAATGCCTCCATGCAAGAACATGAATTTCAAAATTAGCAAAAATTGTAATAGAAATAATATTGTGATGAAGTAGATTGGAAGTTACTGTGATAGCTTCCATATAGGAAGGCTATGCAACCGTTGAGGGGCCTGGATGTGGCAGAAACTGGGCCTACTTCTCCATCAAGAGTAGGTACCTGACACTTGGAGATCAGATGTTTCCACAATGCCTCACACCCCTCCTGTAACACTAATTCCTGGTTGGATATATGGCGTGCCAGAAGTTCCATAGACCATTGCATACAATATGTTGTGATTGCTACAAGCTTCAAGTACAATTCACAGCGGTGGTAAAGTAACTTACTGGCTTTTCTCCTGTATCCTTGGCGCCTCCATGGAGTAAATCACCACGTTGTCTGGATGAAGACGTAGAGAATATTTCCCGGTTCTCTGGAGGAAAACGGCCATCTCCACTTTGCAGTTTGGGTTGTTGCTCCTCAGCCATGGACTGACCACTGTGGGACTTTGACCTCCAAAGGATGTGAAGAACAAGAAATTTCCTAGAAAACAAAGGAGATGAGAGAAGCGTTGTCAAAAACTGTTTACATATCCTACTTTTAATGGAATGGGGGGGTGGGTGCTGGTCATCCAGGGAATGGATGACCTCAGCATGATCAACTGGAGCATGCATACATCTCTCTTTCCCATCACCAAGACGTTAGATTCTGTTTCATTCACATGTTGCTCTTCATCAAATTTGACCCCAGCGATGCAAGATCACTATGATGTCCACATATTATGTGGTGCCTTCCAACAGAGGTATGAAAACATGAAAATGCCCAAGGGCGTGAATACTTTTTATATAACTGTTATAGCCCCTTTACGTTTTCATGCTTATGTCTTGTTGTCTTTGCAATGTTCCAGTTTTGCGGTTGTGTATTACTGCCACATGGTGACATCTCCCTTGTCACCATCTTGATGTAATAATCAGCTAAGGTGTCCAAACTACCTCCGGCTCCTGATCTACTACTACATTGAGATCCAAAACAGTCCAGAGCTGCATTCACAGTTCTGCTGGTTGTTATTGGAAACTGTCAACAAGCTTGCTGACACACACACCTCCCCCTTAGCTGAACGCCTATCGCCTATAATATTTTTTTTTCGCTTTCAGAACTTGGTTTGAAGAACTTTTTAGAAGCCAAATGTGAGCTTGGTTCAGACACTGAACAAGCATGGGATGCTGCCGGATTTGAGCTCAGAGTCTGCAGAAGGTAAACGCAGCTGTGGATGAGAACAGCCTGTAATAGTGTCTATAGGTATCAACTGGTCTTCAAAGATAAGTGTGTAATCAATGACGTAATTTATTCCTATAGATATGGCCCCTCTGTGCGCGAGTTAAGTCTACATGGAATGCAATGCGAGCAGTATATTCCGAGGCTTCTGTGTCGAATGTGAAGAGATTAGGCTCACAAATCTTCACTGGATTTAAAGGCTGCTCAGCCAGGTGGATAATATGACTATCGTGCTGCAAATTACTAGCTAAGTGAGCGGCTAATCCAAGCTGAAAATACGGATTCTAGTAAAAAATGTGAAAATATAAGGAAATTTATTAGACGCCATACCATATACTTAGGCACTATATGGTAGGATTATTTTTTTAATGTTTGACGGAGACCACGTTAAAATGGAGCCACAACAGAATGTACCATGCAGGGCACCACTGATTGTCTGACCGTACAATCAGGAAATATAGTAATCTGGTTAGGGCATTGAGATGTGATAAAGGGGATCCCCTCCTTGGAAACCCCTGCTATGAACCGGAGATGAGTCCAGCTAACAAGGAGCAGCTCTTGCTTTGGTGGACTTGATTCGGCCTTGTAATACAATGCAACTGGTAATCTATAGTGATGAGCGGCAGGGGTCATATTCTAATTCGCAATATTTCGTAGAATATTCGTTGAATATTCGCAAATTCGAATATTCGTTATATTCTACGATTTTTTTATTTGAAAAATCGGCAAGCTAATGATCGTGTAATATGCGAATTTTCGTAATGCGAATTTTTCTACTTTTAGACAAAGAATATTATAGCACTATATTAGCTAAATTGCTCTATATTCGTTATTTTTTTTGAATATTCGCTATATTGCTATAACTTCATTTTTTTTGAATATTCGGAATATTCTAAAACAAGAATATATAGCAATATAGCGAATATTCTGAAAAAAACGAATATAGAGCAATTTAGCCAATATAGTGCTATAGTCTTCTTTCTCTAATAGTCGTAATTTTTTTCTCATCTGAAGTTCAGATTGGAAAAAAATTACAACTATAAAAAAAAAAGATTATAGCACTATATTAGCTAAATTGCTCTATATAAATTATTTTTTTTTTGAATATTCCCTATATTGCTATAATTTAGTTTTTTCCAATATTCGTAATATTCTAAAACAAGAATATATAGCAATATAGCGAATATTCGAAAAAAAAAACTAATATAGAGCAAAATTCGCAAACAACACTACTCCTAAAGTCAAGCATATTGCAGCCTTCTCATTGGCCCACAAGCTAGAAGCAGGGAGGGATCATGTGTACTGATAAAAAAAATAAAAAATCGAATAAAAAAATAAAAAAAAATAAAAAATCCAATATTCGAAATTACGAATATATATCACTATATTCGAAATATTCGTAAATTTTCGAAGTACCTATATTCGAGATAAACATTCGAAATTCGAATATTCGTGATCAACACTAGTAATCTATTCATGACAAAGACAGTCATTATCTGAATGGCCATCCCATATGTATTCCATGGCACACCAAAGCCCTGCGACTCAGACCACCACAGGACATCCCACTGGAGTGTCTGTATGTAGAAACAAGTCTATCGCAACCCAAGTTCCCCAGGAGGGACCACCATACCAGCTCAGAATTGCATGGCAATGTAGTCCACCACAATCCTAGAACGAGCATATGATGCAGATCCTTCTGGTGGTTAGCTACTACTTCTTGGTTGAGAGACTCAAGAAACATGATCAACATGATATTTAACCAAATTGAGAAGTCCACAACAGGAGCATAACTCCAACAGCTTAGCAAACACAGCCTACTTGCAGCATAGTAATTGTGACTGGTGGTAATTGTGACCTTCTCGTTAACACTGACAGACTCTATTAGTCCATTGCCACATCAGGTGTTTTGACATATTACTGTCACGGAAGGTGTACAGAAAACTAGAAGACACAAAATGAAGATCCGACTGACTGGATCCAAAACTAAGGAACCAAAGGGAGAGCCCTGCAACAGACCTGGCTCTCTGCCTAACTGCTCAGCCTATGCAAAAATATCAATGGTAGATGATCGCATATCCTCGTTCCTCGACTGTATAACACCTGAACACCCTATAATAGTGAGGGGACACGACCACTGGCTCCCTACACTTGATACGGAGGGAGTCAGGGTCACCTGGGATCCAGCAAACAGGAAAACACAAATGAATGAACAAAACTTATCTGTAGAAGACTCAGTAGTAGCATCCAGCATGCACACACTCCAGGAAGTTGTATAAACCGCAAAGTGATGCAGTATGGGAAGGGATTTAAAGGGATGCAATCAGTGCAACTACATGACAGCTGAGAGAGGCTAACGAGATGAGAAAACTAAAGCAAAACAAAAAGGAACCTCAAGGAGGAGGTTCTGAAGAACGTCTGTCAGAGCTTCTCAGATGTCTGGTGGTGACAATTACCTTTTCTCTTTCTGTTGGGTGGCTCAGTTGGCTCCCACCACAATGAGACAATGAACAATGTCTCTGACCCTCAGTCCCAAGATTTGGCATGAACTGACCTGGGAACATGGTGGAAGTCCATAAACCCTGCAAGACTTTGGTACTGCAATAAAACATGGAGACTTGCTGTTTTCTTTCTGGCCCCCCTTCTCTCCATGAACTCTCAACAGCTTGACCATTCTGCCACATTTCTTGGCTGAAGCACACACAGCATCTCTCCATTCTGGCACCCCAACAGTCACAACTCTCCACTTTGACTCCCTTCACCCTCCACTAGACTACACCCCTGTCACATACTCCCTGTATCCCGGGTTCCTTCTCTGCCCCCAGACCATATAGCTTAGGCTACCCTAATGTCATGTTGGGTTTTATTTTACTACACATCTAACCTAGATATCAACTAGAGATGAGGAAATTGAATCTGAAATTCAGAAATTTGACCCAAATTTTATTAAAATTTTGGATTTGTTAGAATCAGCAATTTGTGTGATTCAATTTTGGAGAATCAAGGAAAGGGTGGGAACAGGGAGAGAGATAAAGACAGACTTTTCCAGGCAATCAGGCCATTTTGGATTCAGATAGAGTTTATTCGGACCGGGATGAAATTGGGGCGGAATCTGACAAGGATCAAATTTAATTTAATTTGCTTATCTCTAGTGACCACCTTTTGCAGCAGAAAACATGTTTAAAAATGTTTTCGGTTATTTCAGTTCACTAACCTTGACTAGCATTGGGTATTTTATTTGGAGTTGGGTTCTAAAAATTCAACCAAAAATATTTATTTTAAAAACTACAAAAACTCTACATTTCGACCCATTGTTTTCAATACAGTGCTCCCAAGGTGACTGGTCTGAACTGCAAATCGAGTCCCTGCTCATGAATGCTTAGATGTTTTTGTCCCTAATTTGCCAATGTACAAATTTTATGGCAATGATTGAGGTCCTTCTACTATCAGAGTCTACAGAAATGTTTGGAACAAGCAGATAGTTTTCACGTGCATCAGTTCCATTCAAATACACCAGATTGTGGACTTGTCTTTTGAACAAGAGTTCAGTGGAGCCATTGAAAAATAATGGATTAAATCTTTAGATTTTCGTTCTAAGACTTGGAACGTGAAGTCATGGATAAGAATTTATATCTATTGTTTGAATGCAAACTGAAATTCATTTGGAAGAAACTCAAAGTAAGACTTGACTTAAGCCTAAATTCAGGTGATTGTCATGAAAATGACCCTGAGCTAAAGCCTCCAATTGCATCTTGAATATGTAGATTACTATTGATGAAATTTGGTAATAGGTTGCTGCTAGAGATGAGCGAATCAAAGTTGACGAAGTGGAATTCGATTCGAATTTCAGGAAAAATTTGATTTGCATCTAATCGAATTTCCTCACCCTTCGTGGTAACAAATCGCATTTTTTCCTAAAATGGCTGCTGTATGTGTGAGGACATGGAGCAAGGAACTCTGGGAATGCGGGATCACCCACAATGCCATGCATGCAGCCAATCAGCAGACAGCCAGCCCTGTAACGTCACAGCCCTATAAATAACCTCAGCCATCTTGGATTCTGCCATTTTCCAGTGTACTTAGTGCAGGGAGAGATCTCAGCAGGCGCTAGGGACAGTGCTAGGAAAGACTTCATTGTGCTAAAAAAAACTATTTACAAGTGCAGGGAAAGATTATTTAAGGTGTAGGGAAAGGATAGGGAGGAATCATTCCACAGCATTTCTGTAGAACAGGGTTCAGTAGGGGAGGTTACAGCCTGGGTAATAGGAACAATCCTATTACACCTTGCTGCACTGACTGGGGATTCAAATTGCCCTTATACAGATCTGTAATTCCAGCAAACCGTTCTTGTTATTGTGGTACAAGTGCTGTGTGATACAGGCATTAACAGGGTTTATTACAAGGAAATATTTCTACGTCTTATTTGCCCTTGTGCGGTGCAGTTATATGTTGTAAAGCATTTTTTGGCTTGTATTAGTGGGAAAAACGGCTTATTAGCTATTGTGTGAAGTGCGAAAATTACAGCCCTTTTGTGGAGTGTATTAGTGGCAAAAAAATAAATAAATTATACTGTATATAAAACATATTTGCCGTTCAGCGGTGAAGTTATATGTTCTAAAGCCTTTTGTGTCGTGTATAATTGAAAAAAAAAATAAGGGCCTATTTGCTGTTCAGCGGTGCAGTTATATTTTTTAAAGCCTTTTGTGAAGTGTATAAGTGGAAAAAAATAAGGGTTTATTTGCCATTCAGCGGTGCAGTTATATGTTCTAAAGCCCATTTTGCGGAGTGTATAAGTGAAAAAAAGAAAAATATATTTGCAGATCAGCGGTGCAGTTATATGTTCTAAAGCCTTTTGTGTCGTGTATAAGTGGAAAAAATAAGGGCCTATTTGCCATTCAGCGGTGCAGTTATATGTTCTAAAGCCTTTTGTGGAGTGTATACTGTAAGTGGTAAAAAAAATATATATTTGCCATTCAGCGGTGCAGTTATATGTTCTAAAGCCTTTTGTGGAGTGTATAAGTGGAAAAAAGAAAAATATATTGCCGTTCAGTGGTGCAGTTATATTTTCTAAAGCCCTTTTTTGTATGTATTAGTGGCACAAAAAAAGTATTTGCCATTGTGTGGTGAAGTGAGAAAATTACAGCCCTTTTGGAGTGTATTAGTGGGGAAAAAAGGGCTTATTAGCTGTTGTGTGGTGAAGTGAGAAAATTACAGACTTTTTGGGGTGTTTTAATTTCCTTTTTACTTATTTATTTGATCTATCAGTATGTCAGACAGAGAAGTGCCAGGCCCTGCACAGGGGAGTGGCAGAGGCCTAAATGTTTCTGGCGCAGGCACAGGTCGCAGCAGAGTAAGGGGGCATGGCAGCCGGAGTCACAGCCTGAGCTCCCGGTGTCATCTAGCGGTCGTGTCTTGACCAGCAACCCAGTGGTTCTTGAATGGTTGACTCCACTTCATCCCAAGTGACATCAGACACCCCCAGGCAAGAGTCGTGGGTTCATCAGACACAACCCTTAGTTGGCATGGCCTGGGAGCAGGAGCTGTGCTCTCACCTGTCCTCAACCTGCCTCTGTCCTTTTCTGTTCCCTCAGCCAGAGTAGTATTATATGCTGTGAGCTCAGCTCCACTATACAGTGAGGACGAGCTACCGGAGTCATCAGTTTTCTCCGGTAGGCGGGCAAGTAGTGATGAGGAGAGTGGCGTGGCTGCTGGTGTAGCGAGCGGTGAGGCTCCTAACCCAGAGACCGTTGAGAAGGACATCAGTGACGTGCAGTCAGTACTCGATGATGATTATGTAGCTGATCGCACTTGGGAGCCGGGTGAATCATGGTGACCGACAATGGGAAGATGGTGTCGGCACTGCGTCAAGGAGGGCTGAACCATGCACCCTGCATGGCACACGTGTTCAATCTGGTTGTCAAGCAGTTCCTGAAGTCTTCCACCCATCAGCAAGACATCCTAAAAATGGCCAGGAAACTTTGCATGTGCTTCCGCAACTCGTACACCGCAAAGCACACCCTCCTTGAGCTGCAGCGGCAGAACGGCATCCCCCAACATAGGCTGATATGCGATGTTTCCACCCTTTGGAATTCCACCCTCCATATGTTGGAACGACTGTACGAACAGAGAAAGGCCATAAACTATTTCTTGATGATCCAAGCAGACAGGAGTACTCCTCTGTGTAACTTCGATGTCAGCCAGTGGCAGCTCATGCGTGACACCTGCCGTTTGCTCAGGCCCTTTGAGGAGGCCACGGTTTTTGACAGTCGCCAGGACTATGGGATGAACAAAGTAATTCCACTGCTTCATGTCCTGGAACAGATGCTGGTAAATCTGGATGGTCAGGGGACTGGAGACGTGGCGCCTAGATCTCACGGCCACATGAGCCCTGTGTGGGCTGAACTGGAGAGGGAGGAGGACACAGCAATGTGTACCAAAATGGGTGGTTTTTACACACAGGTAAGAGGAGAGGAGGAGCAGGAGCAGCCAGAGGAGCTACAGGGCGATGAGGAAGACGAGGCAGAGGACCCAGACTCATGGTGGCAGTATGCAGTGGAGATAGCGGCAGGGAGTCCCTCTGAGTCACTTGCACAAATGGCCCAATGCATGCTCACTTGCTTGCGTAGTAACAGCCGAATCGTCACCATTCGGCAGAGGGATGACTTCTGGCTCTCCACCTTGCTGGACCCTCGCTACCAGTCTAAAATGCGGGCCTTTTTTTACACCCGCTGACAGGGAGGACAAACTGAACTACTATAGAGACATTCTATGTAGTGATTTGGCCGCTGCCTATCTACGCCATCGTCCATCCTCTCGCAGGTCTGACGGGGGGGCCTCTGCACTCACGTTCCTCTGCCATGGCTGCTGTGGCATGGTGGGTGGGTAGGAGAAGTTCCAGCTCCATCAGCAGCAACTTGAGTCTAGAGTCGCTGATGAGCAGCTTTCTTCACCCACCTAGTGAAGAAACCACTCACCAGCAGCAGCTAGACCTGGAGCAGGACCTGAACCAGCAGGTAATAGCATACCTGGACTGTACCCTGCCACCCCACATTGAAGATCCGTTGGACTACTGGGCAGCCCTGGCCAGCCCTGGCATCAGAGCGGGTGTTTAGTGCGGCGGGAGATATAGTTACCCCAAGAAGAACTCGCCTGTCCACCCAAAATGTGGAGAGACTGACCTTTGTCCAGATGAATCAGGCATGGATCAGCCAGGATTTCCACCCACCAATGCCTGATGCATCAGACTATATCATCCATGGTGCCACACCAACACTTTGGGAAAAGAGACCGATTTCTTCTTGCTACCTGCCTCAGCTACTATTCTAATGATGCCACACATCTGATGCCAAGTGGTCCTTCTTTCACCGACCATCTTCAGCTGGTACTCGTATTGCCACCCACCTCCCTACTCTGTCACTCTGTGGTCTCCTGATGCTGCTGCCACCTCATCACTATGTCATCTTGCCACTCTGTCGTCTCCTGATGCTCCTGCCACCTCTCCACTCTGTCACTGGGTCACTTTGTGGTCTCCTGATGCTGCTGCCACCTACCCACTCTATCACTGGGTCACTCTGTGGTCTCCTGATGCTGCTGTCACCTTCCCACTCTGTCACCGGGTCAATCTGTGGTCTCCTGATGCTGTTGCCATCTCCACACTATGTCACTTTGTGGTCTCCTGATGCTGCTGTCACCTCCACACTATGTCACCTTGCCTCTCGGTGGTCTCCTGATTCTGCTGTCACCTCCACACTGTCACCTTGCCACTCTGTGGTCTCCTGATGCTGCTGTCACCTCCACACTATGTCACCTTGCCACTCTGTGGTCTCCTGATTCTGCTGTCACCTCAACACTATGTCACCTTGCCACTCTGTGGTCTCCTGATGCTGCTGCCTCCTCCCCACTCTGTCACCAGGTCACTCTGCGGTCTGCTGATGCTGCTGCCACCTCCACACTATGTCACCTTGCCACTCTTTGGTCTCCTGCTGCCCCTCCACACTGTCATTGTGCCACTCTGTGGCCTCCTCCTGATGCTGCTGCTGCCGTCACCTCCACACTCTGTCATTATGCCACTCTGTGGCCTCCTGATGCTCCACCACCTCAATTCTCTGTCATTGTGTCACTCTGTGGTCTCCTCATGCTACTTCCACCTCACCACAATGTCATAGGGCCATTCTGTGGACTTATCATGCTGTTCCCACCCTCTCCATGACTGGGCCACTATTTTGGCTTTCGTTCTGATATTGACCCTTCTTCTGTTTTTGTCAGAAGGAAGGAAAAATGAGATGCACAACAGATCCTATCTGTGTAGCAGCTGTAAGCATAGGCATCACTACAGGGAGGTAAGGGGGGCAATTGCCCCCCCCCAAGGTTATTCCTTGCCCCCCCTGTGTGCCCCCCGCTGATTCCCCTTTAAACGCTTGCCGCTGCTGCCGCTAGTGCAGCGTCGATCTGTTTAGGGGCAAAAGGGGCAACTTCCTCGGACCCAGTTGCTCCTGGTGGGCCCAAGGCAGCTGCCTCTTGGGCCCCGCTGGCCACTGGTGACGTGGGAGGCGGCGGCAGGGCACAGGGAGATGAGCACTTCAATTGTGGAAGCGCTCATCTTAATAGTCATCTGTATCACCATCCTCAGGACATACAGATGGAAGTGCGGCAGGGGAGGGAGAGTCGTCTAGCCTAGAGCCTGCAGCCTATCAGAGGCCGGTGCAGGCGGCATGATGACTTCATCGCACATCAGAACTGTAAGTACGTTTTCTATCTGCGATGCACCCCTGACCAGTGCCCCCGGCGTTACATGCACCCCTGACGAGCGCGCCCTGCGTTACATGCACCCCTGACTAGCGCACCTTGCGTAACATGCACCCCTGACTAGCGCACCTTGCGTTACATGCACCCCTGACTAGCGCACCTTGCGTTACATGCACACCTGACGAGCACACCCTGCGTTACATGCACTCTTGACTAGCGCACCTTGCGTTACATGCACCCCTGACTAGCGCACCTTGCGTTACTTGCACCTCTGACCAGCGCACCCTGTGTTACATGCACCCCTGACGCCGCATTCTGCGTTACAAGCACCCCTGATCAGCGCACCTTGCGTTACATGCACCCCTGACTAGCGCACCTTGCGTTACATGCACCCCTGACTAGCGCACCTTGCGTTACATGCACCCCTGACTAGCGCACCTTGCGTTACATGCACCCCTGACTAGCGCACCTTGCGTTACTTGCACCTCTGACCAGCGCACCCTGCGTTACATGCACCCCTGACGCCGCATTCTGCGTTACAAGCAGACTAAGTAGTCTTAGTTGCACACACCAACAGCACCCACAGGGTTATTTCATAAAAGGGTGAAGAATTTGGAGAAATCAGGAGAAGTTTTCAAGAGTGTTTCTCTCTTTCTCAGGTCTGAAGCAATACCGAGGAAGAAAGGAAAACTCTTGAAAGCTTGTCTTTTAAGTATTAGGATAGTACAATAAATAAGAGTAGGGACAGCATGACGTAGCAGAGACGCTACGTAGACGTGCTGCACGTCCGTATGGGAACCGCCCCCTTGTTCGCCCGCCTTGACCCGGCGTCTCGGCGTCTTGGCTTCCCCACCTGCCCTGCTCGGCAGCCTGCAGTGCGGTCTTTTTGAAAATCGGCTACCGAGACAGGGAGCTCTCTGTCCTGCTGAGACAATGGAACGGTAGCGACGCGGACTGCGGTGCCTCTGGAACAGCGCCCAGCTGATGCCTATTGATGCCTGCATGTAGCAGACCCTAAAAAGAGAGGAGGAGGAAAAAGGAAAGAAAGAAATCCTAAGAAAGAAAAGGGAAAAAAAAAAAAAATATATACCATCGGATGCTGCCTGCTGCAGAGTGGGATCGCTGCAAAGTGGGATCGCTGACTACAGATGACTACAGATGAGCGGCGGCGGAGAGGTATACATCGGTCGGCAGTGACATACTCGATACACCTAACGGCTGCTGAAGACGGGTGAGATCCCCTCTGTGTCAAAGTTATCCATCGTCGTCTCCCCCCCCCTACTAATCAACGTCTCATGTTTAACGTCTCTAACCTTGTGTGCAAAGATGGCTGTTGCCCGCCTAGTCCAACTTCGATCTATTTTTTGATCATTGACTACCTGGTCAGTTGGTAGCAGGCCTCCGGCATATATTGTCTACGGCTATACGAGACGACCCCGCGAAGTTGATGGCTGGTGATGGGGGGCTGTAACTTTGACACTATCCTGATACAGGTGTGTGACCCAATTGTGTGATCTGCCTTCACGTGGCAGTCTGCCACGATCCTAATTGACGTTAATTTAACCTCTCAACGGTCGCAGCATTTATACATTCCCCTATGGTGATTGCGTATTGACTATGTGGCCGCAGAACAAGTGAAACCACAGGGAATATACAACGGAACTATGGGGATCTATTACTTGATACTTCTCCTTATAATTAATCAATAGGGGTTACTTCCATGTCTTAAACATTCAGTTTGACTGGATTGTTCGAACTACCCCCACGGCAATCCGTAGGAGGAGTTACCTCCCACTACTCCGGAATCTACGGGAAGGACATTATATGCCGACGTCAATTTGGGGTCCTAATTGGCACTGGTTCCTACCAGGGTATATGTGGTGAGCGGCGATGGTATTTGTGACCCGTATTCTCTATTATTGACTCCGCTCGCACCACTGTCTGGAATAGGCGCCTTGCCCTCGTTGACATTTGTTTCCATATGTTGCCGCTGTCAAGCCGCTGATACTGACTGATTGATTTATATGCTATGTTAATAACCACTGTTGCTTTTGTATATGTGTACGTTTATATAGCTATGTATATGTTTATATATCCATACAGAATGGTTTAGACAAATTAATGCCAGGTATACACATGAATTCTTACTTGGCTACTGGATAGATACAACTACAAAATCAGATGCAGAAACAGTATTAGGATACTTGTGACAGGGGGCTATATTGCGAGAGCCTTTTGCCACTGGGATAGTCTACCCCCTTTTTTTTGTTTTCTCCTTTTCCTCCTCTCCATCCCCTACTCGCCTTATACGGTGTACCCCCGTTTTGAAAGATTGGATAATATGCCCCCTAAATATAGTAGGAGATCTGGGGGCACGGGATCCCCTAGGGCGGGCGATGGTAATAGTCCACAGGCTAGAATGGACAAATATCTGAAATCGCCTCCACCTAAACAGAGGGGGGGGAGAAAAATACCTGAACTGGTGGAAACACAGACCGACCCACCAGCACTGGTTGAACAATGTATGAGATTTGACATCATTGAGAATAAATTAGCAGACATATTATCAGTTGCGCAGATCACTAATCAGTCAGTTTTAGATGTCTCTACCACCGTACAGACACTGCAGACTGAGCTTACTCTTATTAGAGAAGACATGAATAAAATTAGGGCTGATATCTCAATTGTACACACTGGGTTATCTAAGGTTCAAACAGAACAGCTACAGATGACTAAAAAAATAGAAGAATTGGACAAAGAAAACAAACGGATTAATGTAAGACTAACTGATATGGAGGATAGAGCACGTCGCAATAATCTTAGAATAGTGGGCCTCCCAGAGGGGGTAGAGGGGGGGAACCCTGCGGCGTATATGCAAAAATGGCTGACTGAAATGTTAGGATCAGACGGAGATACTCCTGCACTATGTGTGGAGAGAGCACATAGAATTCCTACAAAAAAGACTCCGCCGGGTGGCCCCCCTCGCGCCCTCTTAATTAGGATACTATCCTCCAGTGACAGAGATTGGGTGCTTCGACGCAAGAGGGATTTAGGTGATACTACCCTCGACGGACACCAGATACAGATATACCCCGACTTCTCTAAGGATACTCAAAGCAAGCGTAGGGAGTATTTTGATATCAAGAAAAGATTACGGGATGGAAATATCAAATACTCTATGTTATACCCTGCCAAGCTAAGAGTGGTGCACAGAGATACTGTAATGTTTTTTCATTCACCTAGAGAAACTCTAGAATGGTTAGATTCCGTCAGGATTTAGACGTCGGGTCTTGGTGGCAGGAGACCTGCCCAATGAAGGGGTGTGGGAACAGAGGGGGCTGCCCATGGACGGATGGGCGAATATGTAAGAGGTTTACAATGATGCTTTGCATCAGTGAACCAGTTAGGGGGATGAGGGGTGGGGGTCAAACGGGGTGGGTGGGTAGTGGGTGGGGGAGGACTCTGGCATGGTTGCGGTTGCCCCTGGGGGGCGATGGACGCCTCCTCTATAACTCATAATATGACCAATAATAGAGTTATGATATGGAATGTGCGTGGACTGGCCGATAGAATAAAACGGGTTGTGGTTTTTGATCTGATTACTCGACACCTCCCTGCAATAGTTGCCCTATTAGAAACGCACGCGACACCTAATATCCCCGGATATCTAATAAAAAGATGGGCGGCGCACCAGTTTCATTCCGGCTTCTCGACATACTCCCGAGGGATCAGTGTGTATGTACATCAAAGCATTGACTTTGTTCTGCTGGACCAATTGATTGATATAGACGGGAGATATATCTTCCTCTATGCTCAATGGAACGGCAGAAAGTGCGTTCTTGCTTTCCTGTACATCCCGCCTCCGTTTACAATGACAGTCCTAAAACAGCTGGCGCTCTTTATGTATAATATAGAGCGATCGCCGATATTAATATGTGGTGATTTTAACTGCGTACTTGACCCGGCGCTGGATAGAATCTCAGCTGCTCGGAAAAGTACGCAGGGAAAACACGCCCTACTTCGCGGGTTCTGTGAGGAGATGGGATTAATAGATGTCTGGCGATGGCTCTATGGTAATAAACAGGCGTTCTCTTGCTTTAGTAAGGCGTACAGTGCTATGTCCAGGATTGATATGGCTTTGGCTAATGAGCAGATGCTTGATTCCGTTTTAAAAATGACATATGAGGTCCACGGCATATCCGACCACTCACCGATCTTACTAGTGATGAAGACCGGACAACAAACTGGGATTAGCAGACCGTTCAGATTGAATGAACATTGGTTAACTATACTAAATGACCCTGCAGGGATAGATAGAGAACTTGCGCAATTTTGGCAAGAGAATAATGGCACAGCACATGTCCACTTTGTGTGGGATGCCATGAAGGCATTTATGCGCGGGCTCTATTTCTCCAGAATAAAAAGGAAAAAAAATGAATTTTTTGCTGATCAAAAAAAATTGGAGGCAAACATTTCATATCTGGAGGGTTGTATCCGTGTACGGATGATGCGAATACGCGCATTAAGTTAAAATCCACTAAAGACCAGTATACCATCTTTATGAGGAAAAAAGCGCAGAATCAATTATTTTTTAGGGGCTATAAAGATTTCTGTGAGGGAGGCACCCCGAGTAAACTACTGGTTTCCATTATAGCGAACCAAAAGCCCCCCCAAAGAATTAGACAAATACTGACGGGTGACGGGCGTAGATTGGAAGGAGGAGTGGAGATGGAGAGAGAGTTTGTTAAGTACTTTGACAGTTTATATCGATCCAGTGTGACAGATACAGTGACTGAAATAGATGACTATTTAGAGCAGGTTAGGATCCCGGTGCTGTCGGACTCGGACTCTGCCCCCTTGAGCGCCCCCATCTCTTTGGAGGAGCTACAGGTGGCCTTGCATGAGACCCGGGGATCCTCGGTGCCCGGATCGGACGGGCTCCCATTTGGCATATATAAGTGCCATGCGGAGATACTTCTGCCCGGACTGTTACAGGTCCTAAATGAATCTAGCAAATGTGGAAGGCTGCCCCCCTCTCTGACTGAAGCAACGGTTACACTGATCCTTAAGAAAGAGAAAATGGGCAATAAAGTGGAGGATTATCGCCCTATATCGTTGCTTAATGCAGATTATAAAATAGTTGCAAAAGTTCTCTCCAATAGGCTTAAAAAAGTAATAACCCGCCTGGTCCATGTAGATCAGACCGGGTTCATCCCCGGGCGACAGATACAGTCCAACATACGCCGGACCATCCTGAATATTCAGATTGGAGGGGGGGAGGACCGCTCCATCCTGTCACTGGATGCCGCCAAGGCGTTCGATCGGGTGGAATGGCCCTTCCTCTGGCGTGTTATGCATAGGATGAATCTGGGCCAGGAATTTATTGGATGGGTTAAATTGCTATATAGTGATGCAACAGCCAGAATTAAGGTTAATGGGGTGCTCACCCCTGCTGTCTCTCTAAAGCGGGGGACACGCCAGGGATGCCCCCTCTCCCCACTTCTCTTCTCAATTTTTATGGAACCCCTCGCCTGCAGAATACGCGCTGAAACCGGTATAGTGGGTTTCGGGGGGAGAGGGACAGATGATAAGATCTGTCTATACGCAGATGACGTCTTACTCTACCTGAATGACGGATGGAGAAGCGTCCCTGATGTTATGCGGATAACAGAGGAATTCGGCAGAATTGCCGGATATGAGATAAACTGGACAAAGTCTGTACTCTTCCCCCTGAACCAGATGCCTCCCCTGAATGATCTTAGGATTAGAATCATTGCCCCTACAGACCATTTAGACTATCTTGGGATAAAAATCAGTAATACCATTATGGATTATAATAAGCTCAACATTACCCCCTTAGTTGTGAAGATAAAAAAAAAAATAAGGGTATGGCAGAAACTTCCGCTCTCGCAGATTAACAGGATTGCGCTAATTAAAATGGTTCTGTTGCCTTGGATACTATACACGGTTAGCTCCTGTCCAGCTTGGATTGAGGACAGTGTTTTCAATTTGATTGATCGCTTGATAAATGACCTGATATGGGGCAGAAAGAGGGTCCGCATTAAATTACAATATTTGCAAATGGTGCCAAGTAATGGTGGTCTAGGCTTACCCCACTTTCAAATGTACTACCTGTGTGCACAGCTACAATGGTGTGTTAATACTGGGGACGGAGTACTACTATCCCATATCTTAGGTCAACGCCAACTGCATGTAAACAATATTTTTAGTATACTGGAAACTGGGCTGTTTCAGCGCGCAGACTATTTCTGCCCCATTGGGGCCGCGCTACAGAAATCTTGGAATAAAATTAAGGCACTTATTCAGGCCCCCCAAATTCTGGACTTTTCCCCGCTATGGGATAACCCCGTGTTAACAGAATTCCGGACACTTAACGAAAATGAATATTGGACTCGTAGAGGCATCACATTAATTTCACATATATACACGAAAGGGAAAATTAAATCAATAGGAGAATTGACACAACAGACACCAATAACTGCATTAGAGCACTATAGATACTGCCAATTACAACACGCATTAGTAAGCACACTTAAAAAAACACCTTTTACAAGTTTCACGCAGGGGTTTTTATTATTTTGTTACAATATCGTTGGGAATAAAGTTAAGATTTCACTAATATATAGGAGATTTATTGAGGAATTAAGCTCCATCATTAAATTTAAAAGTGTAGATAAATGGAAGATGGACATCGGGGATTGTAACCCCTTACAATGGCGGGAAATATACCAAAACATTAAGAAGGCTTCCCTTTCACGACAACATCGATTGATACAATTTAAAATAATACATCGCCTATATGTTACCCCGAGTCTTTTATCCAAAATGTACAGTAATAAGGGTCAGGAATTTAGCTGCCTGAAATGTTCTCTTGTAGCCGCAGGGTTTGTACACATGCTGTGGGACTGCCCTGCCATTAGGACCTTCTGGGGCAGTATATTCCAGACTATGGTGGTAAATTGTAGGAATAATCCCCCCTTTACTATCCAAGTAGCTGTGCTTGGACTCTTTCCTCCCGAGTACAAAAATAGAACCACCAAAAAAGAACAGGCGTACTGGCTGAAGGGATTTCTTTTGGCCAAGGTGATAATTCTGAGACAGTGGGTGAAAGATAGACCTCCTATAATAAATGAATGGCAAAGCTTAATGACGAGAATAACACACTTTGAGGACATGAAACGATGCGGGGTAAGAAACGCCATATGAATGGGCGTATACAGAGGGGAAATGGCGAGAGGAAACACCCTGACTGAAACCTATGACTATCTACTGCTGTGACTATTACTATTACCTCACCATAATCTAATAAATTACTTGCATCCTTATACAATAAACTTTATCGGCACTGTCCACACTAGATGGAGTTGATAATATGGAGTTGATAAAATGCTCGGAGAAATACCTCAGAAAGGAGTGGGCGGACCTCGTCGCCCCACGTGGCGGCCGCACCAATGCCAGACGGGATGGGTGGGGGGATGATGAGGGGGGGGGATGGGTTTCTGAGTTTTGACATTCATGCCAGAGAATTGACGCAAAAATTGAGTTACTCTGATTATAGATGTGTTTCCACATATGTATGTTCTCTGGTATGGCAGTGATACACTGTTTTAAGTGAAAAAAAAAAAAAAAAAAAAAAAAAGTTATTCACCAAAGTAATCTGTGACTTCTGAGATAATGAATTTCAGCTTGGCAGAGCCCATACGTTTGAATGGTGTATGGAGACAGATCTCAGTACAGCGTTTTTACGAAGTTTTGCTCAACACGACTGACTATATTTTTTAGATATAAATACAAAATAAGCAATAAAAAAATTTGAATCAGGAAAAAAAAAAAAAAAAAAAAGTAGTCTTAGTTGCACACACCAACAGCACCCACAGGGTTATTTCATAAAAGGGTGAAGAATTTGGAGAAATCAGGAGAAGTTTTCAAGAGTGTTTCTCTCTTTCTCAGGTCTGAAGCAATACCGAGGAAGAAAGGAAAACTCTTGAAAGCTTGTCTTTTAAGTATTAGGATAGTACAATAAAAAGGTACCCCCGCATACCGCAATACTCTCGTATTTTGTAGTCTTATTTATATATACTTATTTCGGGTTTTTTCAGTAGTATGATGAAGTGGTAAAAATTATTATTGCCCCTCTATTTTTTGACTGTGGTATCTTATGTGCCCCCCTATATATTGTTCCTAGAGTCGCCACTGGCTGTAAGGCCTGTATGGTCCTATCAGAATTGGCTTATTTTTTGTGGGATATTGTTCTGACAGATCAGAGGAAGAGCAAAATAATCAGTGACGTCAACACAAACTTACTGCCGACCCCCTCTCCACTCTGTCGGGGGCTCTACTTGTATTAGTGTTTAATAGAACAGGTTCTGTAGACATCTATGTGGAATCAGCTGACGACGGTGCAAATGGAGTGCGCTTCTTCTTGGCGCTAACATCGACCTGTAAGGCTGAGTTGATACTTGAGTTATTTGGTCAGTTTTGGCCCCGTGACTGCCCAAATAAGTGAAGTGTGCAGTGATTCTACGAGCGACGCCTGTCATCTGCATGTTATACTGACTCACAGTATTGTTTCACTACCAGAGCAGACTCCCTATGCGTGTTACTGCAAGGCACAGTGTTCTACACCACTATACAGGCTCTCTGCCGCCAGGAAATAGACGTTTTTTTATGCGATTTGCCACGAAAAAATTAGGATCAAATCAAATTTTTTTTTTTTAATTAATAGATTTTAAAAAAATTGCTCATCTCTATTCGCTGCCTAAAGTATGTATAGGGAGCATTTTTCACCAAAATAAATCAATTCCAATCAAAAAAGTTTTTAAAAAGTTAGAGTGGACACTCGAGAGAAGTTGTCTCTGCTGATCGATCATTGTAAAGAATTCTTTAGAAACCTTGGACGTAATAATTTTCTTGGTCTATGGCTATATGTAGAAATTTAGGTTTTCAAGTTGAGAGTCAACTTTGGAAAATTAATGAGGCAACTGTTACCCTAAAATTCTCTAGACCTAGACGAGTCCCTGAAATTATTTCAGAACCCAGACAAAATGGAGTAACCAATCTGTTCATACTACTGCAACACCTATTACATCGACCAGATGTTCCTCAAACAGAGGAACGTCACAGAACTTTTTGGGGGGTCTACTAGAAGAAAGGAATTCAGTAACTCCTCAATCCTGCCAAAAACAATATCTACAAAAAGTGTAAGTTCTGCGAGCAGTGAGCGCGTCTCTGTGCTGCGGCATCGTGTGGAATGAGCCATTTGTGATGTCTATAAACATCATTTTGTACAGCTGGCGCTGGCTCTGAACCAGGGAAACTGAATTTTCACATCAAATATGGTGCTAAAACTACAGCGCAGTCAATTTCCTCCACTCCTGCTTCGTCTGCCCATTCATGTGGGCAGAATATCAATAGGGACAAGTCTTAGATTAGTGGCAGCGATATCTGTGCAACTGGAGCCGAAAGATAATGGAGCAAGAACCACATTAGATTTTTCAATTATGTTCCTGTTTCTGAAGAGGTTTCAATAATAGAAAGATTCTTCCCATCTTCAAATATCAATGGTGTATTGTCTATTCACCCCAAGTGTCATCATTGTACCCTGTGTGTGTGTCATTGTCCTGTACCCCGAGTGTCAGTGTCATTATCCTGTACCCCAAGTGTCAGTGTCATTATCCTGTACCCCAAGTGTCAGTGTCACTATCCTGTACCCCAAGTGTCAGTGTCATTATCCTGCACCTCCAGTCTGTGTCCTGGACCCCAAGTGTCATCATTGTACCCTGTGTCAGTGTCATTATCCTGTACCCCAAGTGTCAGTGTCATTATCCTGTACCCCGAGTGTCAGTGTCTTATCCTGTACCCCGAGTGTCAGTGTCATTATCCTGTACCCCAGTGTCAGAGTCATTATCCTGTACCCCAAGTGTCGTATCCTATACCCAAGTGTCAGTGTCACTATCCTGTACCCAAGTGTCAGTGTCCATTATCCTGTACCCCAAGTGTCAGTGTCATTATCCTGTACCCGAGTGTCAGAGTCATTATCCTGTACCCCAAGTGTCAGTGTCATTAATCTTGTACCCCGAGTGTCGTTGTCACTATCCTGTACCCCGAGTGTCAGTGGTCATTATCCTGTACCCAAGTGTCAGAGTCATTAATCCTGTACCCCAAGTGTCAGTGTCATTATCTTGTACCCCGAGTGTCGGTGTCACTATCCTGTACCCCGAGTGTCAGTTGTCACTATGTTTCCCTGTACCCCAAGTGTCAGTGTCATTATCCTGTACCCCAAGTGTCAGTGTCACTGTCCTGTACCCCAAGTGTCATTGTCATTATCCTGTACCCCAAGTGTCAGTGTCACTATCCTGTACCCCAAGTGTCAGTGTCATTGTCCTGTACCCCAAGTGTCAGTGTCATTATCCTGTACCCCAAGTGTCAGTGTCACTATCCTGTACCCCAAGTGTCAGTGTCATTGTCCTGTACCCAGAGTGTCAGTGTCACTATCCTGTACCCCAAGTGTCAGTGTCACTATCCTGTACCCCAAGTGTCAGTGTAATTATCCTGTACCCCAAGTGTCAGTGTCACTGTCCTGTACCCCAAGTGTCAGTGTCATTGTCCTGTACCCCAAGTGTCAGTGTCACTATCCTGTACCCCAAGTGTCAGTGTCATTATCCTGTACCCCAAGTGTCAGTGTCATTATCCTGTACCCCAAGTGTCATTATCCTGCACCTCCAGTCTGTGTCCTGGACCCCAAGTGTCATCATTGTACCCTGTGTCAGTGTCATTATCCTGTACCCCAAGTGTCAGAGTCATTATCCTGTACCCCAAGTGTCAGTGTCATTATCCTGTACCCCAAGTGTCAGAGTCATTATCCTGTACCCCAAGTGTCAGTGTCATTATCTTGTACCCCGAGTGTCGGTGTCACTATCCTGTACCCCGAGTGTCAGTGTCACTATCCTGTACCCCAAGTGTCAGTGTCATTATCCTGTACCCCGAGTGTCAGTGTCATTATCCTGTACCCCAAGTGTCAGTGTCATTATCCTGTACCCCAAGTGTCAGTGTCATTATCCTGTACCCCAAATATCAGTGTCATTATCCTGTACCCCAAATATCAGTGTCCTTATCCTGTACCCCAAGTGTCAGCGTCACTATCCTGTACCCCAAGTGTCAGTGTGTCATTATCCTGTACCCCAAGTGTCAGTGTCATTATACTGTACCCCAAGTGTCAGTGTCACTATCCTGTACCCCAAGTGTCAGTGTCATTATCCTGTACCCCAAGTTTCAGTGCATTAATCCTGTACCCAAGTGTCAGTGTCACTATCCTGTACCCCAAGTGTCAGTGTCATTGTCCTGTACCCAGAGTGTCAGTGTCACTATCCTGTACCCCAAGTGTCAGTGTCACTATCCTGTACCCCAAGTGTCAGTGTCACTATCCTGTACCCCAAGTGTCAGTGTCATTATCCTGTACCCCAAGTGTCAGTGTCATTATCCTGTACCCCAAGTGTCATTATCCTGCACTCCAGTCTGTGTCCTGGACCCCAAGTGTCATCATTGTACCCTGTGTCAGTGTCATTATCCTGTACCCCAAGTGTCAGAGTCATTATCCTGTACCCAAGTGTCAGTGTCATTATCCTGTACCCCAAGTGTCCAGAGTCATTATCCTGTACCCCAAGTGTCAGTGTCATTATCTTGTACCCCGAGTGTCGGTGTCACTATCCTGTACCCCGAGTGTCAGTGTCACTATCCTGTACCCCAAGTGTCAGTGTCATTGTCCTGTACCCCGAGTGTCAGTGTCATTATCCAATACCCCAAGTGTCAGTGTCATTGTCCTGGTCCCCAAGTGTCAGTATCATTATCCTGTACCCCAAGTGTCAGTGTCATCGTCCTGTACCTCAAGTGCCAGTGTCATCGTCCTGGTCCCCAAGTGTCAGTGTCACTATCCTGTACCCCGAGTGTCAGTGTCATTATCCTGTACCCCAAGTGTCAGTGTCACTATCCTGTACCCCAAGTGTCAGTGTCACTATCCTGTACCCCGAGTGTCAGAGTCATTATCCTGTACCCCAAGTGTCAGTGTCACTATCCTGTACCCCAAGTGTCAGTGTCACTATCCTGTACCCCGAGTGTCAGAGTCATTATCCTGTACCCCAAGTGTCAGTGTCATTATCCTGTACCCCAAGTGTCAGTGTCACTATCCTGTACCCCAAGTGTCAGTGTCACTATCCTGTACCCCGAGTGTCAGAGTCATTATCCTGTACCCCAAGTATTAGTGTCATTATCCTGTACCCCAATTGTCAGTGTCATTATCCTGTACCCCAAGTGTCAGTGTCACTATCCTGTACCCCGAGTGTCAGTGTCATTATCCTGTACCCCAAGTGTCAGTGTCACTATCCTGTACCCCAAGTGTCAGTGTCACTATCCTGTACCCCGAGTGTCAGAGTCATTATCCTGTACCCCAAGTGTCAGTGTCATTATCCTGTACCCCAAGTGTCAGTGTCACTATCCTGTACCCCAAGTGTCAGTGTCACTATCCTGTACCCCGAGTGTCAGAGTCATTATCCTGTACCCCAAGTATTAGTGTCATTATCCTGTACCCCAATTGTCAGTGTCATTATCCTGTACCCCAAGTGTCAGTGTCACTATCCTGTACCCCGAGTGTCAGTGTCATTATCCTGCACCCCAAGTGTCAGTGTCACTATCCTGTACCCCGAGTGTCAGTGTCATTATCCTGTACCCCAAGTGTCAGTGTCATTATCCTGTACCCCAAGTGTCAGTGTCATTATCCTGTACCCCAAGTGTCAGTGTTATTATCCTGTAGCCCGAGTGTCAGTATCCTGTACCCCGAGTGTCAGTGTCATTATCCTGTTCACCAAGTGTCAGTGTCACTATCCTGTACCCCAAGTGTCAGCGTCATTATCCTGTACCCCAAGTGTCAGTGTCACTATCCTGTACCCCGAGTGTCAGTGTCATTATCCTGTACCCCAAGTGTCAGTGTCATCATGTACCCCAAGTGTCAGTGTCATCATGTACCCCGAGTGTCAGTGTCATCATGTACCCCAAGTGTCAGTGTCACTATCCTGTACCCCGAGTGTCAGTGTCAGTGTCCTGTACCCCAAGTGTCAGTGTCATTATCCTGTACCCCAAGTGTCAGTGTCATTATCCTGTACCCCAAGTGTCAGTGTTATCGTCCTGTACCCCAAGTGTCAGTGTCATTATCCTGTACCCCGAGTGTCAGTGTCATTATCCTGTACCGCAAGTGTCAGTGTCATTATCCTGTACCCCAAGTGTCAGTGTCATTATCCTGTACCCCGAGTGTCAGTGTCATTATCCTGTACCCCAAGTGTCAGTGTCCTGGTCCCCAAGTGTCAGTGTCACTATCCTGTACCCCAAGTGTCAGTGTCATTATCCTGTACCCCAAGTGTCAGTGTCCTGGTCCCCAAGTGTCAGTGTCACTATCCTGTACCTCAAGTGTCAGTGTCATTGTCCTGTAACCCAAAATCCAGTGTTTCTACGTTAGATGTGGGAGGCTGTAGAACTGTCATAGAGGAGCTTTGTCTTACTCCCCTGGCAGATCTGTCCCCTCTCATATAATGTGCCTAGTTACATGGAATATTCTCAGGACAGACAATGTTCATGGTGCTTGGTTGTATTTCAGCCCCCCCCCCCCCCTCCCGAGTCATCAGAAGATGGAGACTTCTTGTAATGATTTTCATTTCTGAACTTTTACTTGTTTCTCCATAGGGACAGAGATGATTGTGGTGGAGCATTATCTAGTAGAGCAGAAATTACTGTGAATTAGGCGGATGGAAGGAGAGGGGTGACCTGAGTCGAGTCGTAAGGAGAGGGCACTGGAAACAGATGAAGATTCGTCTTTTATAAAATTATCACTTGTTTGCTTAATGTTTTCAGCTGCCGGGAATGTAAAAGCTTTGTGATCATCGGCAGTGATGGAGCCATTATCTGTGACTCATGACAGCGCTCTTGTGGATACAGGGACAGTTTTCCTATAGGGGTTCTCCGCTCAGAATAATCTTGCTTTACTTTATTAGGTTGGGTCCTAAAATTATTTATGTTCTTTATGTTGGAGAGCGCATAATTAACTCTACGGAAGCCATGGAAATCACAACTTTTTGCTTACAATCTATTGGATGCAATGGCTTGAAACCAATGGACACTAGGTAGTAAAGCTAGCCATATGCTTGTTGGGCTGATAATTATTGCTTTAGACCACCCCCGAATACAATTGCATACTCTGCCAAGTGTGGATGTGTATGGAGAAAGGGCTAAGCTGCTAACACCTCTGGCAACGGCTTATCTCCCGAGAATAAAACAATTGAGCATATCAATTTAACATGTCAACCTTCCTTATCCCCAACCTCTACCATCAGGGGATACGTTGGAAGACCCAAAAACTGTACACATGAGGTGGTCAGCCTTTTTTGCTAAAATTGATGGGATTGGCTTACATTTAACTATAGCCTTTCTTGAGTCTGTCAGCAGTTTTGACCATGTTGTGCTGCTAACAGCACCAGGTAGAAGTCAGGGAGAGCAGGACAAATGTACCTTTTATCAAGCTTTTATGATCAGGAGTAGAGTGAATATGACGTTTTATGCTGCCAGGTTCTTCACTTCCAAGTGCATAGGAGGTTTCACTGTGAGGTGCTATCTGCACTGAACTGCTTTATGGCCCCTCCCATCTGCATAAATGACAGTTGTAGCATCCAGTTAGGTGACCACTAGATCTGCCACTCAGGGCAGAGGGGAGGGGCTGTGAAGCTCTCAATGCAAAGAGCAACTTCACAATGAAGCTCCATTGCTCCTGGGAAATGTAGGAGAAGAATCTGCTAGAATAAAACTTCTTATTAACACTACTCCTGATAACAAAAACTTCACAACAGGTATGTGTATACTGCTCTCCCCAGCCCCATCTAGTGGTGTCAGCAGTTTAGAATGGTCAGAACTGCTGACAGAGGCCTTTTAAGGTACAGCATTTTTCTTGGGAAATCAGATTCTGGACAAGATGGTGGCCCCATGTACTCATTGTCCAGGGGATTGTGGTAAATAGGAGCTGTCTTATGACATTGAGGTCTTCTGTCTTATGACAATGCGTTTAGTGACTTGTACCAGTATGGGTAGAGGGACTTCATCTGATTTTGGCCATGGGATCCCTATCCTGTAATTCCATTGTTGACTCTTTCTCCAGCAGATCAGTCAGAAAGAAGAGTCTTTTTACTGGGCAAATCTCATGCTAAGATTGACAGTGATATTGTGGTGGCCAAGCTACACAGAGGAAATGAACCAGAAACTGAGGGAATCCCTGCTGCTGAAACTGGAGCTTGGGTTCTGTAGTGTCCAAGCACAAAGGGAAATCAAAAACTGACCTCTCCCTTATGGTATACTATATGGCGTCCAAATGATACAACCATACAGTGTCCAAATAACGCTAAGTCAATGAAGCTACACCCTACAAAAGCTGGCTTTTCTTAGGTACAGGCACCGAGTCTGAGATTGTTGGTGCTAGATGTCCAGGTAATCATGACTAGCCTTTCAGGAGACCTCAAGGAGCCACACATCCTTTAGGCAGGTCTTGCTTACACATCTCTTCAGTAGTAACAGCAACCAATAAGATTAGATGTTAAATGGAAAAACTAAACTCAAGCTCAGATCTCCAGAACTGTAACGCCTCCAAACAAATTTGGTGCCGTAAAAGATTTCCGCCTTTGAAATGCAGACACAACTTTATAAACGAAGGGCTATTCAATGTTCCCCAAAAATTCCTGGTGTCAAACATTATAGTGGTGGTTAAAGGTGCTGGGACTCCATTTCTATGAAACTGAGCTCCAAATTCCTGACTTCCCTTAAAGGGGTTGTCCAGGTTCAGAGCTGAACCCGGACATACCCACAATTTCACTCAGGCAGCCCCCCCTAACATGAGCATCAGAGCAGTTCATGCAAAGGCTCTTTTATTTACCATTACACACTGCCGGGCGGAGGCTTCCTCCCAGCAGTGTGTTTGGTGATGTCACTGGCTCTGATGGGCGGGCTTTAGCGCTGCCCTAGCCGTTCTTTACAGGCTCACTTCTGAATGGAAGCCTCTACCTGGCAGACGAAGGAGAGCCTGGTTCGTCACCGGAACTCCACAAAATGCCTTGGTTCTGCGCGATTCAGCGCAGGGCAAAGGAGAGCATTGGAGCATGAATTGCTCCGATGCTCTTGTTGGGGGGCTGCCTGGGTGAAATTTTGGGTATGTCTGGGTTCAGCTCTGAACCTGGACAATCCCTTTCACAAGGCTCTTAAACAATACAATTTTGGCTGCCCGCAGCCACCACTAGGGGGAGCCTTAACTCTTACTGAATACAGATTTATTATAGACATATAAATACAGTATGTAGGCAGGAAGCGACCCCTAGCGGTGAAAGCAGACAGACAGAAAGTCAGTATTAAATGGGTTTGTGGAAAAAGAAACTTTGAGCAGTATGCACCTTTTCTTTCCCCCAGTGATCCAGCGTAAAAGTCCTGTCAAGTCTACTGGCTATTGCTTACAGCATGTAAGTAACCACTAAAGCCAATTAACGGCCACAGTGGTCATGTGCCATATTACTGGCATCATGGCTCCCATCGAGGAGTGATGATGCTGTTATCATGACATGTGAGCACTGTGGCCACTGATTGGCTGCAGTGGTTACATGCTGCACTTTCAGGCATAGGATATACTATAAATATCTGATAGATGTAGGTGCTACTTTCGGGAAAGGAACCTATTCCAAGACCCGTATTCTTGGAACAGGTATCAGTCCCGAAAGTAGGTTTCTAAAGTTCCTAAATCTCCATCTTGCCTGGAGAGGCAACTGCAACCCGTTGCATTCGGGTAGAGAGTGATTGGATAGACGGCTGCAAATGTCCACACCGCAATCTTTCTTAATTTACTGCTATGGGATTTGCAGAAGTGATCGACGGTTTCATAAGTGTCAGATTTCTAGTAAATTTTGAGAACAATCATCACGTCTATCGGTTTATCACCATGGCTTCAGCTAATTTCCTGTTTAGACCAAGCTTGTGTTCTAGGTAAAGAGTTTAAAATAATGTATACAATTTATATATACTCCGCAATAAAGTAAATCTTTTATCCCCTTTAGAAATTCCTCGCTACTTCAGAACAGAACATTAAACATGAGACTGAGACGTTTGACGATTGATCTGAGAAGACGCTTACCACCAATTCATAAGATTACAATGGACTCTGGTCGATGGAAATTCAAAAAGAAAAAAAGGAAATGCCTATGGTAGTAAGTTTAAGGTAACAATGCCCAAAATTAACCCCCATCTCCTCCTCACCAAACCTTATTATGTCAAGGTCTAACGGCATGGGAGAACTGAAGAAGAAAAGGCATGGTAGAGTATTTCTCCCGAATATTAAAGAGAGGAGAAAATGGATGTAGGTGTCAGGGTCCACACTGACAACTTTGATGTAAACTTAAAGGGGTTGTCCAGTTTTTTTTTTCAATTTGCCCCCCAGCCAGTGATACCTGTGGAGAAATCTATACTTACCTGCTCCCTGACGATCTGCGGCTCCCTGACTCTCCTCACTGAGCTTCCAGTCCCCTTCTGTCAGCTTCCGCACATATGGTGTTGCATGCACCACTGCCGCCAATGACTGGCCTCAGTGGTGAGGTTTCTCCAGCAGTACTATACCGCTTTGGGACATGTTACCCATGAAGCAAGTCATTGGCTGCAGCAGAGCGCGTGACTCCATCTATGCAGAAGTTGACAGTAACTGGCAGTAATGTACCTATAGCACCCTTCTTTTCATTTATGGTCAAGGTGCTAAGTTGGTCCCAGTACTTCGGTGCCCACAGGCAGTGGTGGATTTGGCCACTATGCAGACCACCTGCTGCCCCCCGGCAGCAGCACCTATAGGGAGCTGTGAGATCCCTACTCAACCATTCACCCTACGACAGGGGTGGCCAACCCGTGGCTCTTGAGCCACATGTGGCTCTTTGCTTCTTCAAGTGTGGCTCTAGCTGTGGAGCCGGGAAGCAGTCAGGCGGCTCACTCTCCACCCCATGCTGAGATCTCTTTTCCTGATCGGGCACTGCAGCTCCAGTTCACTCTCCACTATGTCCTGATGCACACAGTGTGAGAACCTAGTATGTGGAGACACGCACTATGACCTGACATTGTGCTCTTCAGGTCCCAGTGGAGAGTGTGTCAGACCTGCAGAGTAGCAGGTGCCCGAGCAGGAGCCCAGAGAATTTTTTTAAATTATAGAACTGAGCACGGGGCTCTGATCTAAGCATGGGAGGTTCTGATCTGAGCATGGGGGGTCCTGATCAGGGCAATGGGGGTCTGATTTAAGCATGGGGGGTCCTGATCTGAGCAATGGGGGTCCTGATCTGAGAAATGGGGGTCTGATCTGAGCATGGGGGTCAGATATGAGCATGGGGGAATATCTGAGCATGGGGGTTTAGATTTGAGCATGGGGGCAGATCTGAGCAAGGGGGGGCAGATCACAGGTGGACTTACCACCAGGATGTCCGGCAAGGACAGTAACGTGATGTTCCTTGAAAACCTTGTATAGCAGTTCTTCGGGAACAAACAACCTCCCTGGGGGACAAGAACCAGGAGCCCCCTCCTGGGCTCCCAACACCTCCATCTCCAATTCGGGATACAGGGCGGAAACCACAACCCCATCAGCCAAAATCGGAGCAGGATCCTCTGAATCACCTCCCCCAGGAAAACTGCGAGACAACGCATCTGCCTTGATGTTTTTAACCCCCGGACGAAAAGTAACAACAAAATTGAACCTGGTAAAAAACAGTGACCACCTGGCCTGCCTAGGGTTCAGACGCTTGGCAGATTGCAGGTAAGCCAAATTCTTATGATCCGTATAAACAGTAACGGGGTAAGAAGCCCCCTCCAACCAGTGACACCATTCCTCACCATTCCTTTACTTTATCATGCGATGTTAGGCCAAAAAAGCACAAGTCAGACGGCTCTCTCACCATTGAAGCGTCTTTGAAACTAGGTAACGGCCTCCACGTGACCGGAATCTGCCCATGTGATGCGGGTCACGTGACATCAGGCCGAATGATGTGAGGCAGCTTCCTCATAGAGGACGGCCCCCTCACCATTGAAACATCGCTGTAACTTAGCAATGGTCCTCACGTGATCCGCTCATGTGACACAGAATCTCCATCCCTCACCAGGATCCGCCCATGTGACAACGGTCCTGCACTCCCAATAGGACTACATCATCGTCCTGCGCGCCCAGAGACCTCTGCGATGCGCTCTGTGATGCGCCTCTAATTGCATACTCCATAGGGCCGGCCCCCATATGGGCGTATTGTTTTGATATTGTTTTGAGATTCTTTTTAAAACGGACTGTTACCAGTGCGTTTTTTCTGCTCTGTATAATATAAATATGTTTAGAATGTACACATTGACGGTCTATTATGAGAACCTGCTGATATGCACATTATATTTGCCATTGTTCATTTAGGCAACACCCAAAACTCCTCCCTTTTGACCTTGTGACCCCCTTAAGGCGGTATGTTTGTAAGTATAAATATGTGTAGCTTTGTGCTGTTACACTTGTGCAGCTTTTTTGTACCTGATGAAGGGGAGTGATTCCCCGAAACGCGTTGTATCGCTGCAATAAAAGATTCCTTCTTGATCCTGGTGACTGGCTGACGATAATTCGCGCCGTGGGACGTGTTTTGTTCTCTTGCACCATTCCTCAAAGGCCAACTTTATAGCCAGTAACTCTCTATCTCCCACATCATAGTTCCTCTCGGCGACCGAGAGCTTCTTGGAAAAAAATGCACACGGGACCCACTTGCCAGGACCCTGCGACAGCACCGCTCCCACCCCCACTTCTGATGCATCCACCTCCACCACGAATGGCTGAGACACATCGGGCTGCACCAGAATGGGAGCAGACGCAAAACACTCCTTAATAGTCGAAAAGGCCTGCAATGCCTCATCCGACCAAACAGAGACGTCAGTGCCCTTCTTTGTCATATCAGTCAGAGTTTTAACAATGGTGGAATAGTTCAGAATACATTTTCTATAATAATTCGTAAACCCCAAAAACCGCATCAAAGCTTTCTGATTCTCTGGTCGGTCCCATTCCAGAACCGCCCGGACCTTTTCGGGGTCCATACGAAAACCAGAGTCGGAAAGCAGATATCCCAAAAACGGAAGCTCCTGCACAGAAAACACAAATTTTTCCAATTTGGCATATAATTTATTCTCCCGAAGGATCGTCAAAACCTGTCTCACATGATCCTGATGGGTCTTCAGATCAGGAGAGTAAATTAAAATGTCATCTAAGTAAACTACCACGAACTTCCCCACCAAGTAATGAAAAATGTCATTGACGAATCACTGAAATACCGCTGGCGCGTTCGTCAACCCAAAAGGCATAACCAGATTCTCAAAATGACACTTGTGCGTGTTGAAGGCCGTTTTCCACTCATCCCCCTCCTTGACCTCCGCAGACCGTCCGAACAGGGAATGACACATAAGGGCACCATATTGTGTTGTGAGCATATCAAGGGGCACCATATTGTGTTTTGGGCACATAAGGATACACGATATTGTGTTGAGGACACATAAGGGGCACCATATTGTGTTGTGGGCACATCAATGGGCACCATATTGTGTTGTGGGCACATCAAGGGGCACCATATTATGTTGTAGACACATAAGGAGACACCGTATTGTGTTGGGGGGCACACAAAGACACCAAATTGTGTTGAGGCATAAAAGGAGGACCAGACAAACTATAGGGAAGATGGAGATATGGTTGCTTAGTCCCGGCTAAGAGATACATTATGGCAGAGTAAGTATTTGACAACGAGATTTCCCTTCTCACAAATGCCTGAAAATTTGGCTGCTGACACTTTACAGGCAGATATTCACGGTCACATTGCCAGAAGTCTCTTGGTGACCGAGTGACAGAAAAAGCAGCTCCACGAGGACTAGTCCGGCTGACGGTGGTGGACAGGCGGCTGCTTCCTGTTCCCAAGCCAAGATTTTGAAACAGTTACAAATGTATCTTTTGGCTGATGTAGTTTTGAAGCAATTAACCAAATCTTCCCATTTTAAGGGTTTATACCTTACCTTCCATGAACTCACATTCACATTCAATTCATTGCCACGTCTTTGTGTGAGGCACAAATAACCCATGAATTGTGATCTACTTACAATTGCAAATGAAGACTAATTTCCTAAAATCAGTATTACTCTTCCTACAACTAAGGTTACAACCGTCCTGAATGCTCTTGTTATAATTAAGTACTAATGATCCATGAATAATTTGGAAATTTGATGAAATGGCGACTGATCAATATACAGCCGTAACCACCTCATCAAGATGCCAGGCACGCGGATGCCGCATCTAGCTTCCCAGTTGCCCTCTGCTCCGTAAATAAACCAATTGCTCAATGAAAACAAAATGTCATAAAAAAACAAAACAAGGCAAAACATAATGCAACCCGTACGATTAACATTTCTGTAAGGTAATGAGATAGAAGTGGGACAATTACAGCGCCCCGGTACAAATGTAGAGGAATATTGTCATTGGCGCGGTAAAGGCTGGCGTCTCCGGAAAAGAAAATAGATTCAATTAGAAAATTGAAACATTTTATGTTTAATGTGAAACTGTTTAGTGTTCATCTTTCTTCAAAATATCAGCTCATTGTTAGCCAACCAAATGTCGCGGCAGACGGAAGGTAATTTACCAGCGGTATTTAAAGATGCGCAATACAATCATAGCGGCCAGGATTGCTAAATTTAAAGGGGACCTCCATATGATTCCCCTTTTACTTCATTACTTTAGCCCTTGCGTACAAAGTTTGAAAAGTTGGTTTAAAAAGCATTTGTTACCATGCTGAGCCCTAATAAAACCAGGCATACTGCCTTTTAGAGTTGATCCTGCTGATTTAAACAAACCCTTAGTAGCTGATATCTATATCTAAATTATTCGGTATGCTAATAAGGTCTTCGGAGCACCACGGAGTAGGTCTAGCTCCTTGGAGCATCGTTTCACCATTGCCTTTCCTTCTTTTCCACTTCCCCCCTTCTGCTTGAGTGACAGAGCCAGGCATCCTCACAGTCCTCCTACCTGGCCCTGTACTCATGCGCATGCCCAAGTGAATGCCAAATCGGAGCATGCGCAGTTTACATCTGAGCATCATGTACTTTGCCCGATGGTAAGATTCGATGTTAGGAACTTAGCATGCCAAGATCCAGTGCAGGGCTGTTCCAGGAGGGTTGCTATGCTGAGCAGCCAACTACTGGCTGGTCAAACTGCCTATGAGCCTGGACGTCAAGTCAATCAGGTTCCTAAATTGGCATCCAATCCCTAGGCAGGGGATTTAAGTCTGATACTGACTATTGTCTTTGCCTGTGATTTCATGTGTCTTGGTTCCTGTGCGTTGGTGCTACTCTCACTCCTGCATTAGATTTCCTCGTTAACTGACTTTTGACTTGTTTCTGGATTAACTCTTGGTCTGCTAATTTGGCTTTTATTGATTCTCCTGGTGAACTGAGTTTTGGCTTGTTTCTTGATTAACCCTTGGTCTGCTGATTTGGCTGTATCTTTTTCTCCTGGTTTTGACCCTGCTTGCCATCTAGTCTTTTGTAGGTCATTCTGGTAGGTCTGCTTGAGCGAACTTGCACCTGTTTTCTGCTACCATACTCTGCGTAGGTAACGTGGGTCCCTACCTGCCAAGTCCATCCGGCGAGGTCTGATAAACAGCCTAGGGGTAGTCTTAGTCTCTGAAAATGGAGTGGTTACGTGGGATTACTGGCTCATGCGTGGGATTACAGGACCAGGCAGGAAGACTGGCTCTGTTACTTAAAGGGAAAGGGAAGTAGCTAATGTGAAAAAGTTGTAGTGAAGTAGTGCTCAGAGGGGCTAGGTCCACCCCTCTGTGCTACGAACACCTATTTACCAAATTGAATAAATAGCATTTTTTGCTAAGGCAAGGCCACAGATTTCATCTACTAAGGCTAGTTTCACACTAGCACTTGGCATCTATCGGACAGGCTGCTCCAGCAAGGAGCAGCCTGCCAGAGATGTCTGGTTGCAGAAGTTACAGCGATGCCGTCCAGCCCCCTTAACCATAATGGGGAGCACCGAAGATCTGGCAGCAACCCAGGAAAGAATCAGCCGAACTAAAACTGCTGCACAACCAAGCTTAAAGGGGTTGTCTACTCAAGACAAACTCCATTCATATGACCTATGGAAGCAGGTAGAGATGAGGAGCTACAGAAGACATCTGATGAAATATTTCCACCAAGACCAAGTGTAGTTTGTTTTTCTTTTTTTCGAAGTTTCTTGACCTTGAGGGTTCAAGAAGAAGACTGTAAAACATTCCCAGTATGGTTTATCATGGAATAACCAAACAGATGTAACCTAGCCAGGGTATGAAGGCTATATGTTTTTTGTAAAGCTTGAAGGGGTTGTCCATTGAAGGCAATCTTTTCATATGAGCTAAGAGGGCATAAGGATGTCATGGCATGGGGCACGATGGTCGATGCCTTCTGCTAAGTGTAAAGACCATTTCCTTGTGTCAAGCACAGATATTGCTGATGACTACATGACATCATTTATAACTACTCATCAAAAGGGGATAGCTCAAGGACATTTATTGACTGCTCTTTTATCAGGGTTTTTCAGTTTTCTTAGAATTTTCACACTCATGAACCTTTCTAATCAATTTCCTTTGGAGTTTCTTCATCAGCCTTAGCATATTCTAAGTATAAAGAAACGCTTTCTGCTCCAGGCTGGTGGTAATTAAGGCTTGCTCTATGCTAATTCAGTGTTTTAATAAGGCACAAACACAGAACTTGTTATTTAGGATGTTTGTTAACTCGTTTCAATCCCAAATCTACATCAATTCCTCTGCACGATGGACGGAGAAGAGCGAATCTCTGGGAGATAATTGAACTTCTTCGGAAATATCTCAGTTCAGTAAATGTCTTCTAAAAGTTAAGGGAGAGACCAAAACGAGACCAGAAACCTTGAAACTAGGCTTAAAATTGGGCAATTTTTAGTGGTTGGAGATTTGGGTTTGTGCTAGGAAGGGGAAAGGACAACGTTATGCTCCCCATAGTAATGGATGCCCATCTGATGACATCACAGTCCACTGAAAGCTTTTGCCACTCAACTGCCAAGAACCCGAAACCAAGATGGTCCTTCCAGGTTTTGTGGAGTCACATGATCCCTCATAGCCAGTCAGGAGCTCAGACACGGATCATATGATATACAGAGGTGTGTGACTCCTGTTTCTCAGGAGCCATGAATCATTTGTAGTGAAAAATCCCTCCAACACTGGTAGGGACTCCATAGGTGCTGCCATATGGCTCTGCTGTGTGCCTGGTTTAATAAAAGTGCAGTACCAATTTCTAATTTCTGGGTGGTTTAGACAAGTGAAATGGTTAATTGGAAATATCCTGGTGCTTTAAAAACCACCGGTCAGCAGGATCAATCCTATTAAACCATGCTTGATCATGCTGGTTAATTTTTAGTTTTCATCCAAATTTTATTTGATTTAGCAAATTTTGTACGTCCATACAATCATAATGCTGGTTAAAATGATACCCGTCTTGTGAAAATCGGTTGTGATAGTTCTGAAAAAAAAAGTTTTTTATTCTTGATACAAATGAGGGCTTCAGTGCACTGAAGGGCGTGGCCAACACTAGAAAGTGGGGGTGCACCAAGGGGCTATGCTGCGCCCCTGCAGAACACTGTGACCCTCATTTGCATAAGGAATACAAGTCTTTTTTTCAGTTTTCGGGAACACCGCAACCAGTTTTCACAAGACAGGTATCATGTTAATTAGCATTATCAACCCTATCAGGCAGTAAGCCTTCTTTAATAGGGTTGATCCTGCAGGTAGGTCTAATAGAGGCTGTGGAATCAGATGCTGATTGTTATGTCTGCAGAAACTAATACTAAGCAAATGGCCAAAAGCACTTGTCTTCTGTTCTTCTCACGGAGCAGAGGTTTTAAATCAAGGTCGGCTGCCAGGGCCTGCTGGGAGTTGTAGTTACTGGTTGGAGATAACTGGTATAGTCAATAGCAGCGCTGAGGCGCCCTCCAGTTCTTCATGAGGTGCAGGGGCCTTTCAGGCATCCTGGATTTAGTAGGACAATCCTGCTGTTCCAAGATATTCTGTTTCTATCACAGACTCCTGGGATCAGGGAAGATGTTCTTCTGTGTAGATCAACGCAAGAACCAGAAGACCTGGACAATGTAGATGCACTGAGGGACACTTTACCTGGCACTTGGGGGCATTGTGTTGAGTACTGTCATGGATGGAGCCACTTTGGCATTTAAAGGGTTTGAACCATGAACAACACTTATCACCCATCCTCAGGGGAGGTGACACATGTAGGATTCATGGGAGTTCGACTGTCGGGACTCTCACCTTCCCTGGTGTGAATGGAGCAGTAGCACGTAAGCATGACTACCTTTGTCTATAAGACTCATGGAGATAGGCAAGTACAGCGCTCAGCTATCTCCACCAATCCCATTGTCAGTGAATGGAGCGGCGGTACAGGGGATTTGAGGACCTCCCTTCTCATGGTAGGGGATGCAACGGTCAAAAGCCCAACAATTATACATTTATCACCAATTGTTTCATTGTTCATGAGACCCCAGCTACACGTCTTTCTTCTTGTAAGAATGATGTCATCATACATATCTTCATGACATCGTTGGTTAATATAAGAGTGTGGGGTATGGTCTTGAACCTAGGTGCTACAAGTCACCTTTCTACCAATGCCATAGCTATATGGACTTGGGGCATTACAGGTTAATGTAAGTTTGTTGACTCGGCACCATCTAGAAACGCTCAGGTAAAAATCTCTAATGTATCCGGGGAAATAGATAGAAATCCAGCGTCATCGTCCATGCCCCCTTTATGATAATGATAATTATGGAAGTCATCCGGCAATGTCACCACCCGTGATGTCCTCATCTTCGAAGCCGCTGAGAAGATTTACGAGGAGGAGTCTTGATTTCTTCCATTAGACTGGAAGACGACGCGTTCCAAAACATAAACATGTGCCATAAATCGTCTCCTCATTACTCGGCGCGGTGTGTCTTATGAAGGTTGGAGACGATATATGGCTGCGTCAAAACCCCCATCCTCTTCTGCCTTCGACAGGTAATTAACACATTTGTCAAATCCGGGAGGGAAAAATAAAAATCTTCATAACAAAAGAAACACAAATTTATGGCGTGAGGAGCTCCGGCGTAGGCTGCCCTTTCTTAAAAGTTTTCTTAATATATTAGATCACAGGTGTATAAATTACAGAAGATGTCTAGACTTTGTAGAGCGGCCATATTTAAAGCAGCGGCCACTGATCATAAGGATCTGTAGATGGAAGCGTTCTGTAGGCACAAGCCCAGCCGGGTCCCTGGCAATGTGCAGACGTTCAGGGCATACTGGGAGTTGTAGTTTCCCAATAGCTTTAGAGTTACTATTTGTATAATAAGAAATTATCAAAATGTTGCATTTACACCGACACAGTATCAAAAGAAATGACTCCCCCTACATGGGGTGTTAGAACATGGGTATTAGTGTTGAGCGATGTGGACTTCGATCCAAATTTCAGGAAAAATCTGATTCGCCGCAAAGCTGAATTTCCTCGTGCTTTTTAGTAGCGAATCGATTTTCCCTGACTGGCAGTAAAAAAAATTAAAAAATCATACTTACCTCATCTGTTTGAGTGCGAAGAGCCAGCCGCCACCATGGAGATTTTCTATGCTTTAAGTATCTTCAGTATCATCTACACTCACCTAAAGAATTATTAGGAACACCATACTAATACGGTGTTGGACCCCCTTTTGCCTTCAGAACTGCCTTAATTCTACGTGGCATTGATTCAACAAGGTGCTGATAGCTATCTTTAGAAATGTTGGCCCATATTGATAGGATAGCATCTTGCAGTTGATGGAGATTTGAGGGATGCACATCCAGGGCACGAAGCTCCAGTTCCACCACATCCCAAAGATGCTCTATTGGGTTGAGATCTGGTGACTGTGGGGGCCATTTTAGTACAGTGAACTCATTGTCATGTTCAAGAAACCAATTTGAAATGATTCGAGCTTTGTGACATGGCGCATTATCCTGCTGGAAGTAGCCATCAGAGGATGGGTACATGGTGGTCATGAAGTGATGGACATGGTCAGAAACAATGCTCAGGTAGCCCGTGGCATTTAAACGATGGCCAATTGGCACCAAGGGGCCTAAAGTTTGCCCAGAAAACATCCCCCACACCATTACACCACCACCACCAGCCTGCACAGTGGTAACAAGGCATGATGGATACATGTTCTCATTCTGTTTACGCCAAATTCGGACTCTACCATTTAAATGTCTCAACAGAAATCGAGACTCATCAGACCAGGCAACATTTTTCCAGTCTTCAACAGTCCAATTTTGGTGAGCTCGTGCAAATTGTAGCCTCTTTTTCCTATTTGTAGTGGAGATGAGTGGTACCCGGTGGGGTCTTCTGCTGTTGTAGCCCACCTTTCTTTCCCATTCTGACATTCAGTTTGGAGTTCAGGAGATTGTCTTGACCAGGACCACAACCCTACATGCATTGAAGCAACTGCCATGTGATTGGTTGACTAGATAATCGCATTAATGAGAAATAGAACAGGTGTTCCTAATAATTCTTTAGGTGAGTGTATGTTAAGATAATTGGTATGGGCTACAGTTCAACTTTTGGATGTTTTTGTCTCGCCGCGCACGGTGATGTATGACGTCACCGAGCTTGCCGACGCAATGACATCATCATGGGCCGCGCAAGATTTCGCACTAGATCGTCAATCAAGATGGCCGTTGGCTCTTCGCGATCAAATGGAAGAGGTAAGTATGATTTATTTAGTTATTTTTTTACACTGTGTTATTACTGTCAGATGCCGCAATCAGCTATGAACGCAGCATCTGAGGGATACAATGACGGGGAGCGGCCTATTGCCGTTCTCCGTCATTGTACCCACCACTTACAAAGAAGTGCGCTATGTGACGATGTAATTTGTCACAAAGCATTTTTTTTATTTGCAAAATTCGGCAAAGCAGCCGAATTGAATTTTCGCTCATCTCTAATGGCGATACAATGCAATTTTGTTTTCAGAAGGCAGTAAAACACTGCAAAAACTATATCAGCATGGAATCATCGCAATTTACTAATGGGGCGAATAAGGTTGTGATATCTTCTCAGCACTGTAAATAAGAAACCTGAAAAAACTATTGAATTATGTTTTTTTTTTCCAAATCCATAGTATTGCGTAGCATTATTAATACTATTATTATAATATTTTTTTCCACATTTTGCAGTAATTATACAGTACATTAAACAGTGACATTAAAAAATTCAACTTGTGCTTCATGAAGCTAAAAATAAAAACAAGCTAAGACTCTCGGAAGCCAAACAAAAATGTTGCTGCCAAAATTAGCTTGGTCTTTAGGGATAAAAAGATATGGGACTTGAAATGCGTTGGAAATATTTTTCTATGCTTTATGTATCTTCGGTATTCTTCTATATCTTCTAATTTAAGATAATTGGTATGGGCTAGAGTTCAACTTTTTGAAGCTTTTACCCTGATATAGTGTCCCACAAATAATCACCGCAGTGACCAGTTTTTGGAGAAAGTTCTCCTGCTCTTAGTCTGTGTCTCGTATAAGCGCCTATTCGATCAACTCTGAAATACATAGCTTCATTTTTATTTTTTTCGTAAAAAATAAGAAAAAGAGTAGAAATGCTTCTCCTTTTTTGCTCTCGGCTGAAGACTCGGTAATAATGTCCATTTGTATGTGAGCCTCTTCACCTTTACATAATACCGTCCTGCTCCCCAATCACATGAGATGGCGAAAACCGCTGTAAAATTACAATCAGGGGATTAGATGAAAGGGAGAAATATGGGCAAATTCTAAAGGTCACATATTGGCTGCCACAAGAAATTCTATAGCGATGTGCTATATGACTATTACACATAGACTATGAAAGGCCGCTGCTTGGCATTATGATGCAGCGCTTTACATTAACATCCTCTACAGGAACCCGATCCATAGTATTAGCTGTAATATCAATTCTACATCTCTAACAATGTCAACTGAGAGGGAAAACCGTCTACCAGACAGAAAAATCGCCCACCTGGTGCACAGCGCTGCGTTGTGTTCTGAGTTTTCTCAAAGCATGTATCTGAGCTGTTTTAAAATGTGTAAAAACTACATTAAATGTAACAATGAAGGAAGTCTAGAATAATAATACCGTCTACCGTCTCCTGTTATGTTATAATGTAAGACTGGAAAAAGAGAAGAATGAACCCATAACGAGGATCATGGAGAAAAAGATTGTATGTATGCATATGGAGGTCGGGGCCACACGGAAAAAAAACAAGGATTCATACAAACAGTCTGGCTTCAATGATTAAAACTTATCAGTACCGACGTACCGTATATATGTGAGCACAGGCCATGTGATAGAAGGGTAAGAAAGGATGTACAGAAGAAAACAATGTTGACTTCCATATGCAAACATCTAAAAACAGGGGTAAGTATTATATTCTTGTACATAGGAGCAGTATTATATTAGTTATATTCTTATACATAGGAGCAGTATTATAGTAGTTATATTCTTATACATAGGAGGCAATTTTTATTGTGAAAACAAACAAACAAAAAATACAATAAAAATACATTCTTACAATACAAAACCCAAAAAATAACAGGCATTGTACACACAATGATTACTCAGCTAGAATGCCTATAGAATTATATTAAACTGATAAAGTCCATATTTGCTGGGGAGGAAAAAGAAGAGGGGGGGTCGGGGGAAACAAAAAACAAAACAAACACAAAATAACATATTTTCTGTTTTAAACCAAAGACACATTCCTCCATAATTTCCTATTATTTGGGTTACTCCTTATCTCTAATGACTTAACCCACTGGAGCTCAGACATTATTTGGTTTGCGGCTGTGGTCTGGTGGAATGGCTCATTGTGTATAGACACGCGGGTTCTCATGTGCCAATGGTAATATTTTATGACAGAAATGATCAGGTACATTGTCCCCCTGTCTACATTACTATTTCTGGATGGAACAGCATAGATGATGTCAGGATAAGTCAGGGACTGCAGTAATGGGATGTTTAGCTTTTGTGACACCTCTTCCCATATTCTCCTCCCACCCCTGCAGTCAGATATGAAGTGCTCCATCGTCTCCTCCTGCTGACAACCGAGAGGACAGTTCCTATCTGAAACACTTAAAAATTTTAGGTTACCCCTAACAAATAGCTTTCCATGTAATGACAACCAAGCTATGTCAAAGAATTTGGCGGGGAGACGTTTCCCATTGAGGAGCTTCAGACTTTCTTGTAAAGTGCTAGTCACACAATCCCTCAAGACTAGTGGAGAACAAAAGAAAGCCCTACAGATCCTCACATATAGATCTTTCCTTGGCTTACCCTCAATGTAGGACTTCTCTATCTTCCACCTTCTCACACACTTCAGCCCATAGTCCAGGTACTGGGGGAGGTAGTCACTCGTCCATCGACCCCTCTTGAGACTGCCGCCTCGCACCCAAGATTCTGCAAAAGGCAATATCCAGTCCCTGACACTGTTCACCCACAGGGAGCTGTTCTCTGAGTCCAGGCAACCAAAATTAACTTTTAGAAACATGGAGTCAAAGAACACCCTTGGATTCAGCATATCCAACCCACCCTCTCTCCTCTGTAGGTAGGTGATCCCTCTTTTTATCAGGTTCAACCTGTTCCCCCACAACAGTTGGAAGAACAGGCTAAAGAGCCTAGCGGAGAAAGATTCCGGCAAAGGAAAAACGACAGAGACATACAAGAAGACAGGGACCAGGTAAGTCTTCAACATTTTAACCCTTTCTCTATAGGTCAGCCTCCAGTTCTTCCATCGCTGAACCTTTGCATTTCCGGCTTCCAACTTCTCTTCCCAATTTAGTTTGCCGTTATCATCCCTCCCAAATTTGACCCCTAGGATTTTAATATAGGTGGAGGCTCTCACAAATTGTGGCAGATCAAAATCTGGATCACTGTCTGATATCCAAAGAGCTTGACTCTTCTCAAGGTTGACCAGAGACCCTGAGGCCTCCGAGTAACTTCTGATGGCTGCAGACAACATCTCCACCTCACGAGGCTCAGATATCACTACAGTCACATCATCCGCATAGGCAACAACACTCAGGGGCAGGCAATGGGGGACCGGCACCCCCTGAAAACTACACTCCTGCAGTGACCTCAGGAATGGGTCTAGGGCAAATACATACAGCAGTGGACTCAGTGGGCAACCTTGTCTCACCCCTGCCTCAACCCTGAAGGTATCACCCTGCCAACCATTGACCAGAGGAAAGCTCTCAGCCTCGCAATACAAAGTCTTCAGCCAATCGATGAATTGCCCCGGAATACCGTACTTTGACAAAGTGGCCCATAGATACTCATGATCTACTCTGTCAAAGGCTTTAGCCTGGTCAAGACTGACGACATATCTCCCACACCTCAGAGCTTTACATCTCTCAAACATCTCCCTTATCGAGAGGACTGCTCCAGAGATGTTCCGCCCTTTTACTGTGCCAAACTGACAGCCTGACAACAGTGCTGAGGACAGACAAACTAATCTAGAAAAAAGAATTTTTGCCAGAATCTTTCTGTCAACATTCAAGAGGGCAATCAGCCTCCAGTTCTTGATGTCACTCGGCTCTTTACCTTTGGACAGCAGAATCAGCGAGGACACTCTCATGGATGGAGGCATCAGGTGACTTTCTAAACAATTTGTATATACATCCACGAGGATTGGGGCCAAGAGGTCTCTGAATGTCTTATAGAATTCTGCTGTTATCCCATCTGGACCTGGTGCCTTCTTCAGATGTAACTTATCAATGGCCTCTTTAACCTCCGCCACCGTCAAATCTGCTGTCAAAGGAGAAAAGTCCAAATCATTAGTATCAGGGAGCGGAGTTGCCTCCAAGAATTGGGTCATCTTGTCACTATCCAAAACCTTCCTCTGAAACAAGTCAGCATAGTAAGATCTCACCACCCCCAGGATACCCTCCCGAGATTCTTGCAAAACACCCTGGGGGTCAGTGAGACCGGTGACAGATTTATTTGCCACTCGCTCCCGGCAATTCTCAAAGGGATCAGGAGACCCTAAGGTCCCATAATCCCGTTCAAGAACCAGGGAGGTATACCTGCTGTACTGATACTGCCTCATCTCAGATTTCAGCCGGTCAATCCTTTGTTGGTCACCCCCTCCCGCCGAATAGAGTGACTCCAATTCTTTCCGCAGCTTGAGATACTGGCCATACTTACTCTTCCCCTTTATAACTGACAGTCTCTTTAAGAGGGATCTGATCTCATCCTTGACATCCTCCCACCAGTCGGCCATATTGCCATAAAAGTCCACTCTCTCTAGCTGACTCTGTATAAGAGAGTGAACATGACTCTGAACCGAAGGGTCTTCTAATAGACTGGAATTAAGTCTCCATAACCCTCTACCTGTCCCAGAACACTTTGTGAGACCCAAACGGAAATATAAGGCCAGATGGTCTGAATAAGGGACGATCTTCTCATCTTTCTCACCAATGGTCTCTGTAGGACTCACCAGAGCTAAATCTATCCGACTTCTTCTTTCACCACAAAAATAAGTAAATTTTGGTTTACGACCACCCTGCACAAACACATCTGACAACCCGGCCTGTTGAATGATTCTGTTTAGAACCTTGGAGTCTCTGGTAAGAGGCCTATTAGAGGTCCTGTCACTAGATGCCCTGGCGGCATTAAAATCTCCAGCCATGATGATAGGGATAGATGTGAAGAGATATGGCTTCACTTCATTATAAAGGTTAATCCTTTCAGTCACTGTCTGCGAACCATAGATATTGATGAGACGGAGCCTCCTACCCCGAATAGTAACTTCCAGAATTAGGCACCTTCCCATCAATACCTCTGTCAACCTATGTATAGTTACATCATTGGTGTTAAAGAGGATAGAGACCCCGGCACTTGGTTCTACAGCCAGTGACCAAAAGGATGGACCAGACCGCCATTCACGCTCGGCTTCCCGTAAGAGTCCTAACGTATTTAAACGTGTCTCTTGTAAGAAAAAGACATCAGCATCAAGAGACCTTAGATGTTCATAAACCGCATGCCTGGTCCTCCTCACTCTGACACTGTTCACATTACTGGAGAACACTTTAAGGTTGAAGTCAGCCATCAAAGCAAAGCAAAGCACAAGTAGCAGAGATATTACCCCCATCATCATAGATCTGAGTCTGAGCCCACCTGCCGACCACCTGTCTCCATGTCTGATTCGGACAGACGTTTAGCTCGCGGGGGTTTCCTTTTTGTGGGGGGGTCGCCCTCCTGGTCCTCATTAAACTCATCTACCACTCTCTTTAACTCTCTCTCCATCTCTTCCTCAGCGTCTGACTCTGATAGGACACCGTACCTATTTGTTATGGTCATGACACCTGACCCGGGGTCTACTTTCTTTTTGGAAGGCTTTTGGACAGTGGTCCATTCCCCCTCAGGCTTACGGCTGGTTTTATCCTTCTTCCGTCTTTTCTGTGGATTTATTGATGCTGGGGCAGAAGACGACGTGCCCACATCCTGCTCAGTGACCTCCCCGTTCCCCTCAGTGGCTCCTGGCTGGGACTGGTCAGGCACTATGTCACCTATATTGTCACCCATATTGTGCTGAGGCTCGGGCGGTGTCACTGCTGACCCTGACAACAACATCTCCTCCTCTAGGTCATCTGCCCCTTCCAGCAAGTCCTCATCAGGGAAGTCCTTACAAACATTATGCCAGGCGTCTGGACAGTCCCTGTGGGAGTGACCGATCCTACCACAGAGGTTGCACCGGATGTTCTGGCAGGTGGCGCTGACATGGCCGATCTCCCCGCATAAATTACATTTTACCAGGGTGCACACACTCGCAATATGACCGGCCTTTCCGCATTTAAAACATTTTCTAGGCTGACCCGCATAGAAGCATACCCCTTTCTCCCGGCCAATAAAGAATGAGTTGGGCAGATGTTGGGTAATGTTGTTAACCTGCCGTAACTTTACCAGGACCTTCCACCCCCCAGTCCATATGCCATCCTCGTCCCTAGTCTTGGTGAGATCTGACATTAGGTCACAGTGTCTTTTTAGCCATACAACAATATCCTGGTAGGGTACCGACTCGTTCCAGAATATTATGGTGACGCTTGCTGTGTCTGGTCTAGAGATGGGGATGAGGCTGAACTTATTCCAGCCATCAGCATCTCTCACCCGGGAGAAATGAGCCCAGAAGCGGTCCAGGTCAGACATGAGTTTAAAACTAACGTCATACCCCTGCCTGTCAGGAAGGTTTATCACTGCCAGGATGTTAGATGGCAGGAAACCTATTTGGTGGCACAGAAGTTCACGGACCACAAACCTCCTGTCAGGCAACTCCTCCTTGGCCCCTCTATGTCTGAACCTGACCACGTTCCTCCTCTTAAAAGCCTGACCTGTATAGTTCACATTAGATGTGAAGGATGGTGACCCACGGCTCCAGGCATTTCCAGAGGAGACACCACCAGTTCCACCCTCCTGCTGAACTTGGGGGCGCTGTGGTGGCTGCTGACCACCTGCACTATGGGGGTCTGACACTTCTGGTGTAACTAAAGGGGGGAAGTGCTGTGCATCAGACTGTACAGCCCCCTCCCCACCACCATCCTTTATACTCTGCGGGTCACAAGCCTCTGAAGGCTGACCCAATGGTGGACCCGAGTCTAGAGATGACCCCAAATCCCACACAGACTGTGAAGCGCTCCCCTCTGCAGAAACATCATCAGTAACATCACATACAGTCATATCAATGCAGTCACTGGCAGTATGATCCTGCTCTACAGAGCCCCGACAGTCCTGCTGAGCCATGACCTGTGAGCTCACTGCTGCACTGCTGCCTTCAGGCGAGAGTCCACAGTCCTGCTGCTCTCTACTGCCCCCCAGGCCTTGTGGTGACTGCACTGCTACTGCAGAGTTACCTTCTGGTTTCAGTCCACAGTCCTGCTGCTCTCTACTGCCCCCCAGCGCTTGTGGTGACTGCACTGCTACTGCAGAGTTACCTTCTGGTTGGAGTCCATAGTCCTGCTTCACAGTACAAACTTCTGGAACTTGTGGTACCTTTTGAGGAGTCTCTGCAGGTCTTTGCTGGTGCTGGACACTTTCTTCCACTTCTCTGTACAAATTCCCTTTCTCAAAAGGGAAGCTGGCTGGTCTGAGGACTGGTCTTGCACAGGCCTGCTGGGTGTCATCTGGACAGGTTAGAGACCTGGGTTTAGATGGAGATGGTTCTGGCGCAGGTCTTTCCTCATGTCTTTGCTGGTTCCTGAAGGATTCAGCGACTGGTCCCATCTGCTCCAATACAGCCTCCATGTCCTGCACAGTGTCAGCGAGCTGCACAGCGAGGGAGCTCAGCTTCTTGTCATGAACAGCCTGATTGTTGGGGTTTGCTGCCTTTAGCTTATAGACACAATCTATCTGCTTCTGCAGCTGGAGTTTTGTCTTTTTTAAAGTCTCTAGTCTCTTGACCAGAGCTGGGATCCGCTCGGCCAGACATAGTTCTGGTGCACGCTGAGTATTGGGGGGCTGTGTCGGCAGTGTACTCACAGAATGGCTCCTTACAGGCGTCCCTCCGCTTGGTCCTTGCACTGGACTTGGTGCAGCCGTGGTCACTGCTGCGAGGTCACTATCTCCAGATTGGTGACTGGGCCCCTGGTTCTTCCCAGTGACCGCACTTGTGGCCCCATGAAGCCTTCCTGCAGTACTCCCTCTGGTCTCATCTGTCGTGTTGGCGACTTTTGCGCTGTTCCCACTCCCATAACGCGTGCGGTCAGACCGCATCAGGACAGACTGTTGCAGATTCTCCTGCATGGTCTGCTTCTCCAGGGACGTTCTCCTCTGTCTGCCTGCGGGTGGGGTGGATTGCACACCTGCAGCCATGCTCTCACTCAGTGATGTTTCCTTCTTTACTTCCAACATTTTCTTTCCTTCTTTGCTTCCTGCTGCACTGGGACTGGCAGCACTCGGAACATTCCTTCCTTCCAAAGAAACTTTTGGATAATTATCCATGGTGTGAGAGGTCTGGGAATTGTTTCCCAGAATAGGCCTTGAAGCCTGGGCCTTGCTTGGGGAGCATTCCCTCCCAGAGTGGCCCCGCCCTGGGCTTTCTCCAGACATCCAAAGCCTCAGGAGAGCTACTGACACACGTCCTCACAGCTAGGAGGCAGTATTATAGTAGTTATATTCTTGTACATAGGAGCAGTATTATAGTAGTTATATTCTTGTACATAGGAGCAGTATTATAGTAGTTATATTCTTGTACATAGGAGCAGTATTATAGTAGTTATATTCTTGTACATAGGAGCAGTATTATAGTAGTTATATTCTTGTACATAGGGGGCAGTATTATAGTAGTTATATTCTTGTACATAGGAGCAGTATTATAGTTATATTCTTGTACATAGGAGCAGTATTATAGTTATATTCTTGTACATAGGAGCAGTATTATAGCAGTTATATTCTTGTACATAGGGGCAGTATTATAGCAGTTATATTCTTGTACATAGAAGGCAGTATTATAGTAGTTATATTCTTGTACATAGGAGCAGTATTATAGTTGTTATATTCTTGTACATAGGAGCAGTATTATAGTAGTTATATTCTTGTACATAGGAGCAGTATTATAGCAGTTATATTCTTGTACATAGAAGGCAGTATTATAGTAGTTATATTCTTGTACATAGGAGCAGTATTATAGTAGTTATATTCTTGTATATAGGAGGCAGTATTATAGTAGTTATATTCTTGTACATAGGAGCAGTATTATAGCAGTTATATTCTTGTACATAGAAGGCAGTATTATAGTAGTTATATTCTTGTACATAGGAGCAGTATTATAGTTGTTATATTCTTGTACATAGGAGCAGTATTATAGTAGTTATATTCTTGTACATAGGAGCAGTATTATAGCAGTTATATTCTTGTACATAGATGGCAGTATTATAGTAGTTATATTCCTGTACATAGGAGCAGTATTATAGTAGTTATATTCTTGTACATAGGAGCAGTATTATAGTAGTTATATTCTTGTACATAGGAGCAGTATTATAGTAGTTATTTTCTTGTACATAGGAGCAGTATTATAGTAGTTATATTCTTGTACATAGGAGCAGTATTATAGCAGTTATATTCTTGTACATAGGAGCAGTATTATAGTAGTTATATTCTTGTACATAGGAGCAGTATTATTGTAGTTATATTCTTGTACATAGGAGCAGTAATATAGTAGTTATATTTTTGTACATAGGAGGCAGTATTATAGTAGTTATATTCTTGTACATGGGAGCAGTATTATTGTAGTTATTTTTTTGTACATAGGAGCAGTATTATAGTAGTTATATTCTTGTACATAGGAGCAGTATTATTGTAGTTATATTCTTGTACATAGGAGCAGTATTATAGTAGTTATATTCTTGTACATAGGAGCAGTATTATAGTAGTTATATTCTTGTACATAGGAGCAGTATTATAGTAGTTATATTCTTGTACATAGGAGCAGTATTATAGTAGTTATATTCTTGTACATAGGAGGCGTATTATAGTAGTTATATTCTTGTACATAGGAGCAGTATTATAGTAGTTATATTCTTGTACATAGGAGGCAGTATTATAGTAGTTATATTCTTGTACATAGGAGCAGTAATATAGTAGTTATATTCTTGTACATAGGAGCAGTATTATAGTAGTTATATTCTTGTACATAGGAGCAGTATTATAGTAGTTATATTCTTGTACATGGGAGCAGTATTATTGTAGTTATATTCTTGTACATAGGAGCAGTATTATTGTAGTTGCATTCTTGTACATAGGAGCAGTATTATTGTAGTTATATTCTTGTACATAGGAGCAGTAATATAGTAGTTATATTCTTGTACATGGGAGCAGTATTATTGTAGTTATATTCTTGTACATAGGATGCAGTATTATTGTAGTTATATTCTTGTACATAGGAGCAGTATTATAGTAGTTATATTCTTGTACATAGGAGCAGTAATATAGTAGTTATATTCTTGTACATAGGATGCAGTATTATTGTAGTTATATTCTTGTACATAGGAGCAGTATTATAGTAGTTATATTCTTGTACATAGGAGCAGTAATATAGTAGTTATATTCTTGTACATAGGAGCAGTATTATTGTAGTTATATTCTTGTACATAGGAGCAGTAATATAGTAGTTATATTCTTGTACATGGGAGCAGTATTATTGTAGTTATATTCTTGTACATAGGATGCAGTATTATTGTAGTTATATTCTTGTTCATAGGAGCAGTATTATAGTAGTTATATTCTTGTACATCGGAGCAGTATTATAGTAGTTATATTCTTGTTCATAGGAGCAGTATTATAGTAGTTATATCCCTGTACATAGGAGCAGCATTATAGTAATTATATACTTGTACATAGGAGCAGTATTATAGTAGTTATATTCTTGTACATAGGCGGCAGTTTGACAAAAGTTATATTATTATTTCACTGATGCTTTAAAGTTCTTATTCCACCCTGACATCATTACTACTTGGTCAGACTAAATAAATGCAGTTATTATGAAGTTTTGACGTGATGATAATTGACCCTATTTTCGATAATGTACTTTCTTTCATGTCCTTTCTATTTGTTGTATTATAATGGACATCCATAATTTCCACAATTCTAAGAACTACGAATGGCTTTTCTAGTCATCTTCAGTGTTGTGCCTCCATTCTCATGAACTTACTGGATGCTACCAGCAATCTTCTTTGCTCGTCTTGAAGCAATTCACTATTTGGCAGTAAATTAAATTGTTCCATAAAAAGGAAGGTTCTTGTGTAATGGGCAATGTGTCATAAAAGCTTACATTTGGAGAAACGTCGGTTAAATAGAATTGATTTTGGTTATTGATAAAAGTAATAGCCCACGAGGACAAGCTCCTCTGCAGGAGAAATCACTCAATGTAATTGTCTTTCAGGTGCTGAAATTCATTTGCCTTCGAGAAGACCCTGTAACGTCTTAAGATTTTTTCGTTACTTTTTCTATAGAATTTTTGGGTAATTTTTTTTATTCTATTAGAATCAGACTTTTATGTCTTCTCAGAATCCTCAGTGACTGACATGGCTGTTATGACACCATCTTTTGTCTATTTTTTCATATACCTTTGTCTTCTTGGCATTTGTCACATCTGCCATCTTTCTCTCTGTCACTCCTCTCCTGCTCTTCCCTGCTGCTCTCCTCCTCCACTCCTTGGTTGGTTCTTCTTGCGCCCTGACTCTCTGCCTCTTAAAAGTTCAGAGCTATTCAAAACTTTTTGTCTCTCCAGACAGTCAGGATATGTCAGCAGGATCAACCCTAGTAAGGCATCGTTCACACTTCAGTGTTTGGTCAGTGATTTCCATCAGTGATTTTTTTAGCCTAAATCAGGTTCGGGTCAAAACCACAGAACAAGTGCAGGTCTTTCCATGATACCTTATCTCTGTGTAGGCTTCACTTCTGTTTTTGGCTCACAAATCACTGATGGAAATCACTGACCAAACACTGAAGTGCGAACGAGGCCTAACCTTATCATGCCGCCATTAGGGTTGATTCTGCTGATTAAAATGATACCTCATGAAAATCGGTTGCAATTAGTGATGAGCGAATCAAAGTCCACAAAGTAGCAAATCGATTTAAATTGAAACAAAAAAAAAATACTTATCTGCTCCATTTGCTCGCGACGGGCTGGCGGCCGCCATCTTGCTTGAAGATCTAGCATGAAATCCCATGTGCAGTGACTTATGACATCACCATGCCGGCTGGCGTGATGACGTCATCTTGGGCTGCGTGGGATTTCACGTCAGAACTTAAAGTAAGATGGCGGCGGCCCGGCTCACCGCCCCTTTTCATGATGTGTCACGCCCTTTCAGAGCACATGGGGCTGATGGGAATGAGCTGTAATACCAAACACAGCCACTATAAAATGGATGGCGCTGTGCTTGTCTATGTGCTGTGGCCGCATCAAACAGCTGATCGATGATGATGATGATGGGAGTCGGACCCCACCAGTCTGATATATATGGCATTTAAAGAGGTTTTCTGGTCTGAATTCTCATGCCTTTAAAAAGATCATTTATGAAGGTCGCTGGAATTTTTTAATGCATTTCTTTTATCTTTATTGCTTGCATCGGCTACTGTTGGCTGTGGTCACATGATCATGTCCATGCAACACTTTATTTCCTGTGATGTCCATGGGCGGGGCAATGATAGGGGAGTGTCCAGGTCACTAGCTGGGTGGGAGGAGTTATAAACTAGGTCAGAGGAAGGAGAAGTGCATCATGGGTTTGGTTGGACACAGCAACAGGAAGTGCTACATACATACAGGAGAGGAAACCAGAAACTGAAATTGAAAAAAAAAAGAGCTTGGGGAAGAAGAACAGGACGTAAATTATTACATGAGTATATCTGTTGAAAACCATAGTAATCCCACAAACCCCTTTAAGACCTAGAAAACCATCTTTAACCCTTTCATGACCAGGCCCAAAAAAGGCCTGAATGTCCAGGCATCTTTTTTGTGATTTTGTGCACATAGTGGTTTAGTGACAGTAGCTTTTTTTCTTTGACTACCAAAATACATTTTCCGATAATTTTTTTTTTTACTTGAAACTTAGGACTTTTTATTAAAATGTTCTTTTAGAGATTTCTTTTTCCTTTTTCTAGGTTTAATTTGGAGGAAAACAGCTAATTAATATTAGTATTTTTTTATTATAGCTTTTTATTTCTGAAACATTAAAACTGACACAAAAATTTATTATTGCAATGGGTTCCCTAGTCCCTATTTTGTGATGATCGTTTTCATATAGAACATGTATAGGTTTAAGCGAATTGGGGGACTATGGAGACGGTTTCTGTTAGCGACTGTATTTTTTATTTTATTTTTTTACATTTTTTATTTGTACTTTTTATTATTATTATTATTTTTTTACCTATATTATTATTTTTTTAGGCACATAATATCCCCCAGGAGGTCATTAAAAGACCTCTGCCTTTTTTTTTTAACTTTTTTTTTTTCACTGTTTCCACTGTAACTGGGGCATCCACAGGAGCCCCAGTTTCAGGGGAAAACAGCCCCCTGTGGGGGGCATAACACACAGGCAGGTCTGATCAGGGTCTCCTCAGACCCTGCAGCTCTGCTCCTGCCCCAGACATGTGACCGCCGGGACTAACAGAGGAAGCGGCTCTGCCTCTTCCTGCTCTCCCCCCTGGGCTCGTGCAGCGCTATTCTACCAGCCCCGGAGAAGGCAAAAGAGGTACCCGACCCGAACCAACCAGCTAGATTGCAGGAGCAGGAGCTTTAATCCCAGCGCTTATCAGTGCTGTATAGGATGTATATACCCAGTGGGCAGTCGGGAATAGGTTAAGGGCAAGGACTGGTGTGAATACTGACAATCTCTGTGAAGTAGGAAGCATAAGGAAACGGGATGAATGGTGACCTGGGTGGCTGGTGGGAGCACTTACAAATCTCTCCCTGTACATACAGGCTGCTGGGTTGACACAATTTTCCATCTCGATTCACCATCTCCTGACAGCTTGTCTAGATGAACGGCGTGAAGTGCGGCGCTGTCAGGACACTCGAACATTCCCTTTTTTATGTAAAATGTCTGGTGTCTTCGACTTGACAGGTCCGATATCGTCTAATATCCCGTTTTCTCAGGTTGTAAGATGGCCAGATGACAGAAGACGGAGACAAATTGACTTCTTAAGAGACGATATGAGGAGATTATCAGCAATGTGAGGACTTTCATCCTGGCGGGACGGTTCCCTCTTGCTGTTTTCTGTAGCATCTACTAACCTTTCTGGAAGTTTCTGTGCCGATCTGGAGATAAGTTTGGCATAGAGTTAAGAGGTGCCATAAGTAGTGATGAGTGAAGCGAGCTTCAGATCCTTGATCCGAAGTTGCTTCGCTCAAAAGTCCGGTTTAATGCTGTACGGATATCCGTACAGCATTAAAATGTATGGCCTCCGACGAAGCGAAGCCAGTTATTCCCCGAGTCTCGTGAATAACTTCTGTATTTGATTTTTAAACTGAAAAAACATTTTAAAACTTAGATCCGAACTTGAGTTCAGTTCCGAGTTTCAAGTTTTAAAATGTTTTTTTTTTCAGTTTAAAAATCAAATACTGAAGTTATTCACGAGACTTGGGGAATAACTGGCTTCGCTTCGTCGGAGGCCATACATTTTAATCTTGTACTGAGACGGATATCCGTACAGCATTAAACCAAAGTTTTGAGCAAAGTGACTTCAGATCTAGGATCCGAAGTCGCTTCGCTCATCACTAACCATAAGATACACAATCCGTGCCACGTAGACCATCCTAGCTATGTAAGGTGCCAGTATAGTCCCACCCCTGCTCTACTCTGAACCGCCCTCTCTGGAGTGCATTTACATAATCCCTCCCCTATAGGTTCCTTTTATGGGACAAGTTTCAGCAAACAGCTCCAAATATCTTAGCTTCTTGAAACCTCTCGCCTATACCATAAGTGTTACATTAGAGGAATCGTTAGTTATTTAATTCATTTACATAGCGCTTACATATTCTGCAGTGCTGTACAGAGATTCTCATCCTTCACATTAGTTCTGATTACCTTTGGGCTCATGCAGTACCCCAGAGCTGGGCGTATGTGTAATCGTTTGTGTCATTATGCTGTATTGTTAATGTTATGTATCATTATGTCATTCATTCCAGCAGAAAACATAAGTGTGTCAAAACAGCAGAGTGATCAGAGAAATTACAACTTTACAGGCACTGCTGCAGGTAAGGGACCACAACTCAGACACCCATCACCTAGAATCATCACCAGGCCGGACTAGCATCAAGCCTGTATCTCAGTGGACATCTGTCTCCACAATAAATTGCCATCCAACCAGTCACCATACCTCCTCATCGGATCACTTTGTACGTAAACATGCTGGATGTGCCACAAGTTATATTTTGCACTAAATTACAAGAGTCTGTTCTACGTTTACTTCTGGCCTGATTCTTCAAACAACCTTTCCACAGCATTAATCCCCAGGAAGTAACAGCCTGAAGGAGTACAAAGTGACACAACACCTCATCAGGACCACTACTACTCCCATCCTCTGCATTGGATCCTTAGGGGCTTATTGCACAGCATACCCATGGGAAGACCATACAAACACCTTGAAAACATTGCCAGTCAGAAAACTGTCCTAACCACTGAGCCACCATGCTACTGCCACTTATAGAGATCCAGTAGGGGTAGGAAGTCTTACAGGCAATGGGGAAAAAAATTATGCAAGTTCTCCATCTTTCTCATTAGTGCCACCTATAGGTAGCTACCCTATAAGTCAATATTTCACCAATTTAAGGGTATCTACCTATAGGTGGCACTAGAGAGTCAATTTTCTTCTTCCTGGAGGAGAGCTAATAGGTTGGTCACACCTGAACGTGCAGATGTGGTCGGAGATCTTCAGTTGCCATCTATCCTGCCAATCCTGGACATGACACTGTAATCTGATGACTGCACAGACACCTGATACAGTTCCCGAGAGTACAATAAAGAATAAAAATCCATCTGTACTGCCCAATAGACAAGGACAGTAAATTGTCAACGATCAGAGGTCGATTCCACTTGTAAAAACAATCTCTTGTTTCCATCTGGAAACAGACGACAAGCTGCTGTTGATGGATCTGATTTTTTTCAAAGTGTCTATTTAGTATTTTAAATAAAGTACTTTAAATAACCAGTGGGTTTGATGGGTTAATTAACCTTTTAAAGGAGTTTTCCAGACTACTAATATTGATAAGCTATCCTCGGGATAGGTGATCCATGTACGATTGGTCAGGACACCACACGCCCCCACCAGTCAGCACCAACCGGTGGTGGCCATACTGGGTTACTGCAGCTCAGCTTCCATGCATGTGAATGTAACCGCCGTAAAGGGGCGGTTCAGTTGCAGATTTCCCTTAAAGGGGCAGTTTAGTGAGCAGCCCGCAGGGGGATCCAGGCTGATGACCCCCTTATTAAAGGAGCGTTCTTCTTTAACCCATCAGATATCTTCTAGATAATTCTCTGGCGTTTTCACAGTCAGCCCAGTCTGCAGAAGACTGATTATTCCCCTTATAATTTGCACATGGGAAGTGAGAGCGGGGCGTTTATCATACTGACATAATGTGTTCCTCCTTTGAATTTTCCGTGGCTGCGAAATGATAAAAATTGATTTACGATTTTAATGTTAGCAGCCTGTCATGTCTGTGATAGGAAGAAAAACGGCATAATTTACTTGCCATATCTGATGCTAACACATGACCTTAGAGATGACTGGCTGACCGGACACGCACCTCTAATTAAATTATTTTTTTTATTTCAGAAGAGGTGTGTATTAATTCCAAGTGACATCACATAAAACATGTAATATCTGTGCTAATGTTCTTATATCACCCTGGCTGAGGGCTCCCACAGTCGTCCTCCAACACCAGGGGCATAATGCACCAGGTAACTGCTCCGAAAAAGTAAGGAGACCGAAAAAAGTGAAGTAAAAACATGCTTGCCTACTAGAGGAGGATCTCCAAAGAAGGGAAAATCTCCTGCAAGAGCTGAGAGGTCTCCAAGACGCTACATCCAGATTCCTCATCCTCCCAGGCTCCCACCCCCCACCCTCCTACTTCTCATCACTCCAGGTGCCCCTGTCGACAGTGTCCTGACTACTGGAGTAGTCCATGGTATGTTGACTACTGTTGGACTGCAGAGGATTAGAAGTTGCAGGAACCAGAAGATTTTAGTCTTGTGTCTATATGTACTTAGGGGGTCTGTTCTGAAGTCTTTATTTACTAAAGGGGGATGGTTGGGGGTCATTATTCATTTAGGAGGTCTGGTCTAGGGTTCTTCTTTATTTAGAAGTATGGTCTGGGGTCATTATTTATTTAGGGGTATAGTCTGGGGCAGTTATTTATTTAGAGGTATTGTCTTGGTCATTATTTATTTAGAGGTCTGGTCTGGGGTCATTATTTATTTAGAGATATGGCTTGGGGTTGTTATTTATGGTCTAGGGTTATTATTTATTTAGCGGTATGGTCTGGGTCATTATTTTTTTTAAAGTATGGTCTGGCGTGGTTATTTATTTAGGTGTATGGTCTGGGGTCATTATTTATTTAAGGGTATAGGGTTATTATTTATTTAGTGCTATGGTCTGGGGGTCATTGTTTATTTTGAGGTATGGCCTGTGGTTATTTATTTAACATTATGATCTGGGTCATTATTGATTTAGCAGTATGGTCTGGGGTCATTATTTATTTAGAGATATGGTCTGGGTCATTATTTATTCAGGGGTATGGTCTGGGGTTGTTAATTATTTAGGGGTATGGTCTGGGTCATTATTTAGAGGTATGGTCTGGAATCATTATTTTTTAGGAGTATACTCTGGGTCATTATTTATTTAGGTGTATGGTCTGGGTCATTATTTATTGAGGTATGGGCTTGGCCATTTTTATTTCAGGGATATGGTCTGGGGTTATTTATTTAGGGGTATGGTCTGGGGTCATTATTTATTTAAAGATATGGTCTGGGTCATCATATATTCAGGGGTATGGCCTGAGGTTGTTATTTATTTAGGGGTATTATCTAGGTCATTATTTATTCAGGGATATATTTAGTCTGGGGTTGTTATTTATTTAGAGGTATGGTCTAGGGTCATTATATATTGAGGTATGGTCTTGGCCATTTTTTATTCAGGGATATAGTCTGGGGTTATTTATTTAGGGGTATGGTCTGGGGGGTCATTATTTATTTAGATATATGGTCTGGTTCATTATTTATTTAGGGTTTGGTCTGGTTTATTTGTCTGTTCTGGGGACATTATTTAGTTAGGGGGTATAGTCTGAGGTTTGTATTTAACAATTCTGGTCTGAAGTCTTTTTTATTTAGCAGGTATGTTTTGGGGTTACATAGATGGTATAGACTGGGGTCTTTATTTAAGAGATATGCGCTTGGGTTATTTCAGGGGTGTGGTCTGGAGGTGTGGTATCTTTAAAGGGGTTCTGCACCTTCATTTAACTGATGATCTATCCTCTGGATAGATCATCAGCTTCTGATCGGCGGGGGTCCGACACCCGGGACCCCCGCCGATCAGCTGCTTGAGAAGGCAGCGGCGCTCCAGCAGCGCCGTTGCCTTCTCACTGTTTACCGCCGGACCGCCCGCCCACTGACGTCACGACTTGTATCAACTAGAGTGGGCGCGGCTAAGCTCCATTCAAGTGAACAGAGCTTAGCCGCGCCCACTGTAGTTGATACAAGTCGTGACGTCAGTGGGCGGGCGGCCCGGCGGTAAATAGTGAGAAGGCAGCGGCGCTGCTGGAGCACCGCTGCCTTCTCAAACAGCTGATCGGCGGGGGTCCCGGGTGTCGGACCCCGGGCCGATCAGAAGCTGATGATCTATCCAGAGGATAGATCATCAGTTAAATGAAGGTGCAGAACCCCTTTAATAAGAGTGCATGGTCTAGGGTTATGTATGAGGTATGGTCTGGGTTCTTTATTTATTTAAAAGGGTATGGTCTGAGGGTATTTAGGGTTTCTGGTCCGGGGACTTATTTTTTCAATTGGTCTGGTTTGGGGTTTGTATTTACTTAGGGGACCTGTGTGGCAACCTTTTTTAATAAGGGGGTCTGGAGCCTTTATTTACAGTATTTAAGGGGTATGGTCTGGGTCTGCATTTACTCTAGTGTGAGGTGTGTATTTTATTTTGAGGTTCCGAGGTACTTATTTATTTAGTAGGTCTAGTCTTAGTTAAGCGGGTATATTAATCTAATATATAAAGCTGAGTATATGTATGTGTGTGTATATATCTCAGGGCCGTCTTTACCAAGGGGCAAAAGGGGCAGCTGCCCTGGGCCCAGTTGCTCCTGGGGGGCCCAAGGCAGCTGCCTCTTGAGCCCTGCTAGCTACTGCCCCGGGTGTCAGGCTGTCGGCTACACAGGCATCATGGATCGTACTGTGTTAATGCTCTTAATTCTAGGACCTTAATGAGTTTTGCTCTAGGACCTTAATGACATCATTACCATGTGACCAGTAACCTAGCAATTACTGGTCACATGGCTATGAGGTCATCGCAGGTCCTTGAGTGTTGCAGAAGTTAACTGTGGAGCTTTTTTGTGTAAAGATTACATCAGAAAAAGGTGACGGGGCTGCTATGTTAATATACTGTAAACTACTGTATAGTGGGGTGCTGTATACTGTGTGGTGGGCTTTATACTGTGTGGTGGGCTGTATATTGTGTGGTGGGCTATATATTGTGTAATGGGCTGTATATTGTGTGGTGGGCTGTATACTGTGGGGGAGGGGGGGGGGTGGCCTGTATACTGTGTGGGAGCCTGTATACTGTGTGGGGGCCTGTATACTGTGTGGTGGGCTGTATACTGTGGGGGGGGGGGTGGCCTGTATACTGTGTGGGGGCCTGTATACTGTGTGGTGGGCTGTATACTGTGTGGTGGGCTGTATACTGTGGGGGCCTGTATAGTGTGGGGGGGGCCTGTATAGTGGGGGGGAGTGCTATACTGCTGTACTGTATAGTGTGGGGGGCTGTATCGTGTATAGTTTGGGGTGCTGTATACAGTGAGGTGTTGTATACTGTGGGGTGCTGTATACTGTGGGCTGCTATACTGCTCTACTATATACTGTGGGGTACTGTATAGTGTGGGGTGCTATACTGCATACTGTGTGGTGCTGTATACTATAGGGTGCTATACTGCATACTGTGGGGTGCTGGGGTGCACTGTAACACTAGGGTGAGCCGAGCCCTAGTCTCCTTCCTGCAGAGCGGTGCCCACTTCCAGCCTGAGCCCAGCTGCCCAGAGCACTGATCCTGAGCCGCTGGAGTCTTCAGAACTGGAAGTATTTACAGTCATTCACTGTACTCTACCAGGGGTGTGGATTTTTTGTGTGTGTGTTGTGGTGGAGGGCGTGATTGCCTGCTAAGGTGTAGGAAGGCGGGATCCAGGGGGCCCAAGTACATTTTTGCCCAGGGTCCAATCAATATTAAAGACGGCCCTGATATATCTGTTAAAGGAATCCGCATTTGTAATCACGAAATTTGGCACACAGGTACATCAGGTGTCCGGGAAGGTTTTAGACCAGGTCTCAGCTCTCTAGGACGTACAGTTCCTGAGATATTCCCAAATATGCCAATATGGCACATCACATGATCTACATTAGCCAATAGAAGCCTGCAGGTCTTTCTATTCATATCCCAACTGCCATACACATGGTCACATGTCCCTTATCAGCCAATAGAAGCTCGCAGGCACTTAGCCTCCACATACACACAGTTTTACACCAGGTTTCCATATCAACCCAGCCATTTTTCTTCACTGCTGTAGATCAGCTTTAAAGGGGCAGGGAGTTATGGATGACACTGTTCAGCGAGCGGAGTGCTGTGGAGGTCACAGTTAGTTGCCATTTAGGCCACCCTCAAAAGACGGACTTAACAACCCCTCCCCATGTCCCTCTAAGCCATGCCCATGACCAGGTTAGGTCACGCCCATCCCACTTCGCAGCTGACAGGAATTAAAAAAATGAAGGTAAAAATCAACTTCTGTCAGCTGCAGGGGTTTGAGGGAGGGGGTGACTTTCTCCCTGCAGCTCACTCTTAGCACTGTGCTGCTGTCTGAGAGTGAGCTGCTCAAAAGGACATCCCTGTGTCCGTCCACCCTATGGGCAGGCTGCTGTGGAGGTCACAATTAAGGGGACAGTCCGCTATGGAGGTCAGTGTTAAGGGGCAGATTGCTGTAGAGGCCACTGTTAAGGGGGCAGGGTGTTGTGGAAATCACTGTTAAGGAGAAGGGGTACTGTGGAGGTCACTATTAAAGGGGCGGCCACTGTGAAGGTCACTGTTAAAGGGGAGGGTGCTGTGAATGTTACTGTTAAGGGGGCAGGCCGCTGTGGCGGTCACTGTTAAAGAGGCGGGTACTGTGGAGGTCACTGTTAAGGGTGTGGAGTATTATAGATGTCACTGTTATAGTGGATACTGTCAATATATTTCAACGATACACACGAACATTAAATTAAAAAGGGTCTAATAGTTTTTTGTAACTATTATTGAAGAAAATAAAATATTTATAAAAAAATAAATAAAATAGGTTAAATATATCCGAGGGAAGCCGGGTCCTTCAGCTAGTATATATATTTATAGAAGGTGTAGACTGTGTTTTGTACTTCTACTTGCTTTAGAGGGTCTGGGATTGGTATTTTTTGTGGTATGATGTCCATAATTAGTTTGTGATATGATGGGGTCAATCTCATGCACTACTTGAAGGGAGTTGCCTATATACATGGGGGAGGGGGGGACATGATAAGCATCATTTAATACTCCTATATTCAGATTCTCCCTAATGTCCAAAGTATGAGTTAAAGAGGACCTTTCACTACTCTACAAACGAAAAACTAACTATACCTGTGGGCAGAGCGGCGCCCAGGGGTCCCCCTGCACTTACTAGTAAGTCTGGGCGCCGCTCCGTTCGCCCGGTATAGGCTCCGGTGCCTGCGCTCCCTCTGACTGTTTTCTTGTAGGAGGCGTGTCCCTTGCTGCACTGCTGGCCAATCGCAGCGCACAGCTCATAGCCAGGCTATGAGCTGTGCGCTGTGATTGGCCAGCAGTGCAGCAAGGGACACGCCTCCTACAAGAAAACAGTCAGAGAAGCGCAGACACCGGAGTTTATACCGGGCGAACGGAGCGGCGCCCAGACTTACTAGTAAGTGCAGGGGGACCCCTGGGCGCCGCTCTGCCCACAGGTATAGTTAGTTTTTCGTTTGTAGAGTAGTGAAAGGTCCTCTTTAAAGAGTTGCAATGAGCTGTGAGTTTCTTATACTGGGTACTGTAAGGTGGCCTTCACGGTAGGACAATGAGGGGCCACACCTTTCGTGTTCAAGTTTGGAGTCAGGGGACTACCTACGTGAGCAGGAGGAAAAGAACAACAAGTACCAGAAATCCTAAACACAAAATTTTATTTACAGGTAATATAGAATGGAATATTCCATTAAGATCAGCATGTGGTCAACGCAACAGTATGTCAGAATTCGCACCATAGACATAATTTCATCTGACAAGAAACATGGATGCTCAGCCAAAATGGTGGAAATTGCCTATTCTGCCAAATTTTCATGTAATATTTATAATCAGCTTTAGGCTACTTTCACACTAGCGTTTTTTTGCGGATCTGTCATGGATCTGCAAAAACGCTTCAGTTACAATAATAAAACCGTATACATCCATCATGAACGGATCCGGTTGTGATATGTCTTCTATAGCCATGATGGATCCGTCTTGAACACCATTGAAAGTCAATGGGGGTCAGATCCGTTTTCTATTGTGCCAGATTCTGTCCGAGAAAACGGATCCGTCCCCATTGACTTACATTTTGGCTCTGCCTCGTCAGGCGGACAGCACAACGCTGCAGGCAGCCTCCAGAGAGGAATGGTGACAGAACGGAGGCAAACTGATGCATTCTGAGCGGATTCCATTCAGAATGCATTAGGGCAAAACTGATTCGTTTTGGACCGCGTGTGGGAGCCCTGAATGGATCTCACAAAAAAGGAAAGCCAAAACGCCAGTGTGAAAGTAGCCTTAGTGGTAAGGATTTCACTTGCTTACTCACTGTCCTTAGAGTAGAAAATGTTGCATACGGTATAATGAGCTTTGGTTCATTTTTGGCGAAAGTCTTCAAAATAGAAAACAGTCAGCCAGATATAAAAGAAATGAAATAAATAAATAAATGAATAAAAGAACAAAAAAATAATAAGAAATTAAATAAAAAAACTATTAAAAAACATCCTGCTGAAAAGAACACCCACAAATTGCCTTGAGCAAATTAACTTACCGTATTTTTCACTCTATAAGACGCACTTTTTTTGCCCCCCAAAGTGGGGGAAAATGTTAGTGCGTCTTATGGGGGAAATTACTAATGAGCGCTTCCATTTTGGAAGCGCTCATTAGTACCAAGGATCGGGAAGCGGTGAATGCAGCGCTCCACAGGCTCTGTACTCACCACTTCCCGGTCCTCGGCCGCCCGCTGTGCTGTGACTGCGCACAGCGCGAGGACGTCGGCGCTCTGTGGCCTCACGCATTGTGCGTCTGATCACAGCAGAGCGCGCGGCAGTAATAAGAAAAGAACTGGATCGTAGGAGCGGTGGCGTCAGGAGTAGGAGAGGTAAGTTAATATTTTTTTTTTATTTGTGCATTGGGGGGTATCATCTGACGCATGGGGTCTCATCTGAGGTCTTATTAACATTGGGAGTCTGATTTGAGGTCTGATTGGGGGTCTGATCTGAGGTCTGATTGAGTGTCTTTATTAACATTGGGGGTCTGATTTGAGGTCTGATTGAGTGTCTTTATTAACATTGGGGGGTCTGATCTGAGGTCTTTTTGAGGTCTTATTAACATTGGGGTCTGAGCTTAGGTCTGATTGAGGGTTTTATTAACATTGGGGGGTCTGATCTGAGGTCTTTTTGAGGTCTTATTAACATTGGGGTCTGAGCTTAGGTCTGATTGAGGGTTTTATTAACATTGGGGGTCTGATTGGGGCTGTGAGCTGAGGTCTGATTAAAATTGGGGGTCTGTTTGGTGGTCTGATCTGAGGTCTAATGAAAAATATTTATTTTATTATTCTCCTCCTCTAAAACCTAGGTGCGTCTTATGGGAAGGTGCGTCTTATAGGGCGAAAAATACGGTACCAGTACATTGGACATGCAATATGTCAAAATAAATGGCAGATGATCAAGAACACAAATAAGAAGTCTTTTAGGGGAAACACTATAAGATTATCAGAACAATTAGGTAAAATATAACCACCTACAGGTGGCAGTAGATATCAGCGTTCTTCCTTCCCAGGAGAGATAATTTGCCTACTGTTGCCCCGAGAGCATTGCCTATAAAACTCCTATAAAACAATACCCTCAAGAGTTAAAATTTAAAAAAAGAAAAACATATTGTTTCAACAATTTTTTTCAACCCGTACTCCTAATCAATTGAAAAAAAAAAAAACTGGTTCTTCATAGATTCTGCAGTCTCCATTTTTTTTTTTTTATCTTTTTGTTCTCTTTTTGAAATCCTCATTACACGGTGTCTATTCCTCATGATACAAGCGCCTTGTCCCACCACAGTCAACCACTGTCTGTTGTCAGGTCTTCACATCGGTCTCGGGGGTCATCATTACCCAAGCTCCTCTTTTATAATCGGCCTCTTGACTGCAAGAACTTCAGAAATCAACGACAAAACCCTGAAGCGCCTGAAGTTCAAAAACTTCAAAGGGAGACAGCAGCTGAGGAAGGTGAGATGTGGAAATGTTATTCTATTTCTCTGAATCCCTCCAGAATTTATCGTACAGACCAAGAGGGAAAAGAGCAGAACTCACAAATTATCAAAGCAGCAAATACGTTGTGTGTAATATCAGCTTATCGCCGAAGGAGGGGAAAAACATGAAAATGCAAAATACTGAAGCCTTATTCCTCAAGGCCTCGTGCACATGACTGTATCCGTTTTGTGGTCCCACAAAATACAAATGTGGTCAGTGTTGCATCTGCATTTTTTGTTGACCCATTGAATTCGATGGGTCAGTGGTCTGCATTTTGCAGCCAAGTATGGCCTCATGCACACGGCCGTTGTTTTGTTCCGCATCCGAGCCGCAGTTTTGCTGGCTCGGATGCGGACCTATTCACCTCAATGGGGCCGCAAAAGATGCTCCGTTCCGTGACCCCGCAAAAAAAAAAATAACGTGTCCTATTCTTGTCCGCGCTTTGCGGACAAGAATAGGCAGTTATATTAAAGGCTGTGGGTGCCGTTCCACAAATTGCCGAACACACACTGACGCCCGCCATCCGTGTTTTGCGGATCCGCGATTTGAGGACCGCAAAACATACAATGGTCGTGTGCATGTAGCCTATAGGACATATTCTATCTTTCTGGGGAACGGACATACAGATGCAAAAAGCACATGGATGATCCGTGTGCTTTCTGCATCCGTATGTCCGTCCTGCAAAAGGATAGTCTATGTCCGCAAAATGCAGACTACGGGACCCCTCAAAAGCAATAAGTGGACCACATCTGTATTTTGCGGATTTGCAGAAACGGATACAGTCACTTGCATAAGGCCTCATGGGTGAGTAAAATATTAATACTTTAGCGATCTAAGGTAGCGAAAGGGTTGTTAGTAATTCCCCTAGTGATGCAGGGTAGTGAAGGTGTTAACAACTTTCCTAGTTGTGTGGGGTAGTGAATGGGTTAGGTGCAATTTTTTTAATAGTGGTGTAAGGTAGAGGTAGTGAAGGGGTAAATGATTTCTCTAGTGGTGTAGGGAAGTGAAAGGGTTAATACTCATTTCTGTAGTGGTGTAGAGTAGTGAAGGGATTAATGGTAATACCCTTGGTGGTCTAGGGTAGTGAATGGGGTTGCAAAGTTATCTCTTTAATGGACTATGGTAGTGAACAGGTTAATATCAATTCCTTTTGGTGGTCTGGGGTAATGAAGGGGTTAACAGCAATTCCACTAGTGACTTAGGGTAGTGAAGAGGTTAATAGTCATTTCTTTAGAGGTGTAGGGTAGTGAATGGGACTAATAGTAATTCCACTAGTGGTCTAGAGTAGAGAAGGGGTTAATAGTGATTCATCTGGTGGTGGAGGGTAGTTAAGGTGTTCATAGTAATTCTACTAGTGATATAGGGTACTGAAAGGGTTAAAAAAAACCTCCGGTGTCTAAGGTAGTGAAGTGGTTAAAAGTAATTCCTCTAGTTGTTTTGGAGGGCAAAGGGATTGACGGTTGTGTGTCTAGTGATGCAGGGTAGTGAAGGGGTTAATAGTATGTCTAATGATTTATGGTAATGAAGGGGTTATTTCTACTGGTGGTTAATACTGGGTTGAAACATTACAGACGCAGTGCAGGACAGGTGCAGCTGAAACTACCCGGTGGCTGCAACCTGTGAGCCAGTCTCAGACTAGTGAATGAGGATAGCCATCTCTTTAATGGTCTAGGATAGTGAAGGGGCTAATATTTATTGTTCTGATGGCCTAGACTAGAGAAGGGATATCTAGTAATGGCCCTTGGTGGTCTAGACTAGAGAAGGACTACTAGAAATATCCTTGGTAGTCTAGACTAAATAGTGGCAGGGAAAAAAATAGCCCCGTAAACAGTGCCAGACCCACAGTTGAGTGCTCTCTTAATTCTTCAGTGACCAGCAAGATTTAGTTTTTAATGGCACGATTTTGGGGTACACATAACTCCTTGATTAACTTTTATTAACTCTTTCTGGTGGGGGAGGGACAGCAAACTGACACTGAGTTTTTACATGGTACATTTTGTGAAATTGATGTTGCGGCATAAATAACATGATAACTTTACTGTCTCGCTCAGTACAATTACAGTAAAACCAAATACTGTATATAAAGTTTTCTTTTAAAAAGATTTGCTACTTTTGCAGAATAACCCCCCCCCCTTTTTTTAAATAAAAGTATATTTTTTAACTTGGACATTTTCTTTTAACAAAATCTATATTTTATGCTTATTTTTAATGTATATTAGTCCAATAAGGGGACTTTGATGTGCAATCCTCTGATCACTTCCATAATACACTGTACTACATATGTGACTCAGTGTATTACACTGTCAGTAGGATACTGATAGGCAATATCAGGCGGCACCTCTGGCACAGTCTGATACGCCTGCACTGAAATCCTTGATTAGGCCCCCAGCTGCCATGTTAAGACATCAATACCCCTCAATCTTATTTGCGGTGGTGCCAATGCCTGACTGTGGCGCCTTAGAGGTTAAACGCCAGGGATCGGTGCTTCTGCTGATCCAGGCCATTAGAACAGGAACCCAGCTGTCATGCTGCGCTTATTGGTGGCCACTAAGGGGTTAAAGAATGCCAGACATACAGAGTGACTGAGTGCTCACTAAACAGTGGCAGTAAAAATAAAATTACCCCATAAACAGTGCCATCCGGAGAATGTAACGATAATCAGTGTCATCCAGAGTGTGCCCCCCTCATAAACAATGTCAATGACAAAACCCTGAAGACTTCTAGTGCCAAACAGACTCCCGACTTTGGGGATCACTTGACTGCCCTGCCGGGGGGTCCAAGGGGTGTAACCTATTTTTGAAAGACTCTTGTCTTGAGCAATCCATAGAACAAGAATGCCTGGCACTAATCGGTATCATAGGGCACTTCCTTCAGTGACCACTAGGGGGAGAACACTTTCATATGACAGTGAGGAGGAGGATCTCACTGAGCTTCTGTACCTTAGAAAACGGCCTCTGAAGGGTTACATTTTTGATAAATGATATTTTTCTACTCATTCAATGGATCTTCTCCAGAGCCCGGCGTTGGGAGCTCCGCGACACTCTGCATACGACATTGTTCTCTGTAATTAATTCCGTATTTGACTTTCTCGTAGTCTCCGCTCTTGTCATTTTTGGTCAGTCACGCTTGGCTTGTCATTATTTAACTCTGCGGCCAGCTTTGCATGATTGCAGTTTCATTAACGGAGGAGTTTTGTCGGCCTCTCGGAGTCAATAGGCACCTGCAACTTTTCTAAATTGTAAAATAATGTCAAGTGCATAAAAATCCATTACTGGAGGGAGGGGGAGGGTGTCGGCGCACCACTAAGTAGTCAGCGGCTGTGATTCGGACAGAGAGCGGAATGTGGAGTCAGTAAACCGCACCTGATGTTCAGTGACATACAGCACGGGCAAAACACAAACTTCATCCCATATCACAAAAAGATATCATGTAAAACAAAATATCACTGCCACAAATATATAATATGTGACATTAATGACCTAAAACTGCTTCATGTGCCACAAAATGGTATTACGTGTGCCAGAAATGTACACTTGTGATAGAATAGTATTATCACAAAATGTTATTTTGTGGCACAACAGTCAATTTTGTGATACAGAATCTTATTTTGCTCCAAAAATATCCCGTGGTAACACCATGAAAATGACATTCTGAGATACAAAATACCATTTTGTGGCACAAAGCAAAATTTTATTAATGTCACAAATTAGGTAATATTGGGACACAAGTAATATTCGGCGCCACACAACATTCATTTTGTAACGACAGTAGGAATTTAGCTTTGGCTTCGATTTAGGATGTTTGCTGTGGGCCTCATGCACCGCCGAAAAATACGGATACCGTCCCCGTTGCATCCACATTTTATGTGGACTCATTGACTTCAATGGGTCCGTGGCTCGCATTTAGGACATGGATTCAGTTTTTGTTACAACACGGGAATCCATAAGACGGAAGCCAAAATGGAAGCCTTTAAGAGGCATTCCATTTTGATCCGTCATAATAGGGGTCTATGGGAATCATAACGGATCCGTCTGGTTTTCTTTATGCAGAATGGAAAAAAAGTCCTGTCGTCTTGCATAACGGAAACCAGACGGATCCGTTATGATGTTCCCGAAGACCTCTATTATGACGGATCAAAATGGAATGCCTCTTAAAGGCTTCCATTTTGACTTCTGTCTTATGGATTCCCATGTTGTAACGGAAAACAAAAACGGAATCTATAACGGTGATGTGATCCCGCCGTGTCGATAATTAAATAACATTGCATTTTGTGCCACAAAATGGTATTATGTATGAAGTTTTGTCAGGAAATTTGATGTATCTGATCTGTAGTATCACGGAACGCCATTTTGTAAAACCACATCCTATTCTGGGCAGAAAACGTCCAATACCATTGCTCGGCACACAGCATATTTTTGTGATGACAGTTTTGAGATTTTTGGTAAAAAAATACCATTCTGTGGCACAAAACATAATTGTATTACTCTATTGTCACAAATTAGGTTCATTTTGTGACTTTTTTTTCGGAATTTAGGCTTCTTTCACACCAGCGTTAGGTTTGTCCAGCAGTGGAACAGCCTACCAGATCCGTACTAACGCTTGCACACGTTTGCTGCCGGAAGTCTGGTCCGGCGCCCTTTCATTATAATGGGGATGTGCGTCTGCAGCACGGCAAACATGCCGAGAGGCGGACGGACAAAAACCCCTGCCTAACGCTAGTGCGAAAGAAGCCGTAGTGTTGGCTTTGATATTTTGTTGCAATTTTACATCATTCAGATGTTTACTGTTTTGGACTGTATACAAGCAATGAACTAGGTCACAACTACTCTCATTACTGCTCCACGGGTTGTCCGTTTTTCTTTTTCAGACTCATGAAGGGCAAAGATGGACTCCAATATCCAGGGATGGCTCACTAAGTAGATAAGCCAGTCAGAAGAACCTGAGAAAGCTGGATATTCTCTGCATTGAAGGCCACCCAGGATGAGAGACCCCCCCTCTATGATGTCCATATTCTGGGCAGTGGTTAGGCAGAAGCACAGAGACCTATTAATAACATCTCGTCAGCGATAATGAGGGTGACTTCATTTAGCAGACCAACAGAATCCGGCGAGCCGCAGCCGGAAGGTTTGTCGGCGCAGTGGAAGCGATTATTCCTTAATAAGATATCGTACACGTCCCTGCAGTCCTGCAAGATGCCCTCTATTCCCAGCCTATTAGCTTCTATTTAGCTAACATCCAATTAAGCAATTAGGCTTAAGGAATACAAAGCAATGTGATTAACTCAGCCTTAATTAAACCGCCGTCGCGCAGACATGGCTTCCCTCGTAACGTTTTAAAGGACCGCTGAACCTAAAAGGACAATCGCTCTAGCGCAAAGGAGCTTCTGTCAATACTGACACATCTGTGCGGAGAAGTTACGTGAGATGAAGATGAAAGTCAGAAGGCAAGTTCTCCAGCATCGCGGCTGGAGTCATCGGTTACATGCAAAGTGTCTGTAATGACAGAAGGTCTGAGCGAACTGGGGAAACCTCCATAAAACGGAGTGAGTCGTCTAGAGACGTCTTGTCCCTCATCATTACAGATCAGGATACTGGTTTGCTGGATGAGAAGCGTCAGATGCAGATGGTAGTAGTTCTCTTTGAGCTAATTTACATACTTTTTCCCATGGAGCATTGCCTGACAATAAGTTTCCATACACAACTGTTGTCATGCCCTGCTCAGGTTATGTGTGGAGGTCTGCCAGGTTAGCAGCACGTGTGTAGCCTTTTGTTTTTGTTTTGTAGTTGAGCTATATCCGCCTCCCTTCAGGTGCACTGGGTGGGGTCGTTGGTTTGAGTTTAAATTACGCCCACTCCCAGTGTCCTGTGCGGGTTATAGCTTCTGTCTTGCTCAGAGGAAGGAAGGAAGGATTTGCTGTTCCTGCTCAGTAACAAGATAAGTTGGTTTTGTTTTCTTGTTGTTGTCTGTCTAGGCTGTTAGAGAGACGCCTGCCCCCTCCAGGTCCTGAGGGAGCAGACTGCCTCTTTCCCCCTTTCACCATCTTAGGGATTTTAGGGAATCTTCAGCCTAGGCACGGGGACACGTTTATTCCCACCTTTAGGGTCTGAACGTGGGCATAGAAGTCTAGGGAGAGCTGATAGGGATTTGTCAGGAGGTGACCTTTATCCCCAGCTACTTGCCTAGACACTTGTTTGGTGGTATTCTGTGTATCTTGTATCCTGTCCACTGTGACAACTGTCTACAGAAAGACTGTTTTTCTTCAGGAGGAGTCTCTGGTTTGACTAATTTGACTGCCTTTTTTTCCCCATGGAACATTGCTAGACAATAGGTCTTCATACACACACACACACTGGGTCTCTTCAATAAAGACTGGATTCCCCAAACTGCATCTAAGACAACTCGTTTATCCAACGAGTACCCTGCTCTGTGCTAATAAGAGACAAGAACCCCAAAACAGCCGTCTAAGGAGAGACCGTTCTTTCTTTTGGAGGAGTCTCTGGTTTGAGTTCCATAATCTAGTTTGCTTTCTTTTTCCCATGGAGCATTGCTGGAAAGTAAGCCTACACACACCCTAAGGCCTCTTGAAGGAGACCATGTGCCATTTATAATATTCGTGTATAGCAGAGGTCTTTGGGCCCCTCAAGCACTAGGACCCATGTTTGACTTGAAGCTCTGTACCCTGTAACCCTGACCCCATAGTTAGACCGCTGGTCCAAGGGAAGTGATGAGCGGCAGGGGCTATATTCGAATTCACGATATTTGACAAATATTTTGTTGAATATTCGTCATATATTCGCGAATATTTGAAAAAAAACAAATACATAGCAAATGCAATATATTGAGTATATTGCTATATACTGCATTTGTTTTTTGAATATTCGTCATTTTTCATCATCCATCTGAAGTGAACAGTACACATGATTCCTCCCTGGTTAGGGTGTCTGGTTCCCAAAAAAACTGTTCTTATCTGTCCGGGCTCCCTAGGATTTCAGACCGCTCCAGTCAGTGCCCGTTGCCGTGCTCATGGAGCGTCCCCATCACCATGGGAACGCCTTGGGGTTAGAATATACCATCTGATCTGAATTTTCACGATCTCACAACAGCGAATAGTCTTGTCATAAGACTATGCAACCAATAGAGGGCGCTGTTCATAACTCATGAACAGCTACCTCTATTGGTTGCATAGTCTTATGACAAGACTATTCGAAAAAGTGCCGATATTCGCGATAAAAATTTGTAATTCGAATATTCGCGCTCAACACTATCCAAGGGTTGTCTAACCTGAAAGACCCATTTAGAAATAACTTATTAGGAAATTGCGAGTTAAGAAAATCAGGGTCCTACCATCAATTAATGAGAGCAGAGAGCGGCTGTGAATAATATCGTGTATCCTCTTGCAGACTACAGATCCCAATATCCTACTTATTTTTAGCAGGTCCTTCTAACAAAGTGGGATATTTAAAAAAGACTAGTCTTCTCAATTAATACTATATGTGGCTGGTCTAGGGTACTGAATTGGTTGATAGTCATTGCCCGGGTAGTCTAGAGTAGTGAAGGAGACAAATGTCATGCCCCTAGTGGTCTATAGTAGTGAGGACTAATGAGGACATCTCTAGTGGTCTGAGAGAATGAAAGTGTGGATAGTAATGGCCCTGGTGGTCTTGGGTAGTAAAGTACCTAATAATTAGTGATGAGCAAAGTTTTGGAAAATTCAATTTGGCTGCTTCGCCGAATTTTACCCAGAAATTTATCTTTGTGACGAATTACTTCATCACAAAGCGCATTTTTTTGTAAGTAGTGGGTGCAATGACGGGGAACGACCATAGTGCCGCTCCCCATCATTGTACCCCTCAGCTGCCGCGTTCATACATGATCGCGGCATCTGAGAGTAAAACCAGTATACAATTAACAGAAAAAACAAATTCAATCATACTTACCTCCTCCATTTGCTCGCAACGGGCTTGAAGATCTGGCGCGAACTCTCATTATACATCACCACGCACAGGATTTTGGCGGAGATCTTCAATCAAGATGGCGGCAGATAGCCCGTCGCGAGCAAATGGAGGAGGTAAGTATGAATTTTTTAGTTTTTTACACTATTTCAGGTTAAATCGATTCACTACCACGAATTGATTCGGCTTCGCTGTGAATCAAATTTATCCTGAAATTCGGATCAAATTCCACTTTGTTGGATTTGATTCGCTCAACTCTACTAATATTAATGGCTGGTGGTCTTGGGTAGTAAAGAACCTAATAATAATGCCTGGTGGTTTGAGAGGATGCAAAGGTGATCAGTTATAACCCTGGTGGTCTTGGGATAAACTAATGCTAACATGCCCAGTGCTCTTAGAGGATAAAGTGTTGAATAGCAATACTCTTGGGGGTCTTTTGTAGCGAAGAAACTATTAATAACTAGTGGTCTAAGATGATGATGTGGTATACCCTGGTGGTCTGATGAAAGGGTCAACAGTAATTATCTTGGTGGTCTTAGTTAGTGAAGAACTAATGATAATATGGAAGTGGTCTGTGCAGATTAAGTGGTGAAAAGTAATAGCCCTGGTGGTCTGGGGTAGTAAAGACCCTAATGATAATGGTCTGGTGGTTTGAGAAGATGAAAGGTTAGTTTAATAGTTAATAGTAATGATCATAGTGGTCATGGGTAGTATAGACCTGAATGATAACATGCTTGGTGGTATATGAGAGGATGAGAGGGTGAAAAGTAATAATCCTGGTGGTCTTGCGTAGCAAAGAAGCTAATTATAATCTTCCATGGTGGTCTAAGGAGATGACGTGGTGAATAGTTATAACCCTGGTGGTCTTGCATAGTGAAGAAACTAATGATAACATCCCTGGTGATCTGGGAGGCTAAAGAGTAAATAGCAATAACCCTGGTGGTCCTGGGTATGGAATAAATACATGAAAACATCCCTGGTGGTCTGAGAAGATGAAAGGATGAATAGAAATTATCCTGGTGGTCTTGGGTAGTGGAGAAATCAAAATTTTCCCTGGTGTATAGTAATAATCCTGGTGGCATTGGTTAGTAGAGAAATGAACGATGACTTGGCTGGTAGTCATTACCCTGGTGGTCTTGGGTAATAAGGAAGCAAATGATAATATGTGTGGTAGTCTGTGCAGACAAAGGGGTGAATAGTAGTAACCCTGGGGGTTATTATTCGTATCCTTAAAGGAATTGTCTCACTTCAGCAAATAGCATTTATTATGTAGAGGAAGTTAATACAAGGCACTTACTAATGTATTGTGATTGTCCATATTGTCTCCTTTGCTGGCTGGATTCATTTTTTCCATCACATTGTACACTGCTCGTTTCCATGGTTATGACCATCCTGCAATCCAGCAGCGGTGGTTGTGCTTGCACACTATAGGAAAAAGCACTGGCTTCTCTGGTGACCAGGACAGTGGGAGCGCACACAGGCTACTGCTTTTTCCTATAGTGTGCAAGTACAGCCACCGCTGATGGATTGCAGGGTGGTTGTAACCATGGAAACAAACATTGTATAATGCGATGGAAAAATGAATCCATCCAGCAAAGGAAGCAATATGGACAATCACAATACATTAGTAAGTGCCTTCTATTCACTTCTTCTATATAATAAATGCTATTTGCTGAAATGAGACACCCCTTTAATAGTCTGATGGAGATTGGTAATATTACTAGGAGCTGTGATAAGGAAAATGGTAAGAAACGGAAACACAAAATATCAGAAAAAAATTAAGAGAAAAAATATGAATAATTAACTTTATAGACATCTCTGAAAAAACGTAAGTGATGATTTCACCTTGAAAACTAACGTCCTGAGCACTGACTGTAGTATGACTATCACAAGAACAAGATGTTTTACTGTCACGACAATGAGAAACAGAATGAAGTTAAATCTGCACAAATTACCTCAAAACTTTGCTACAATGTTACCAAATAACTTTAACAAGATTTCAATTCCCACCAGATCAGCGAAGCGCTGAAGTAGCTGACGCTATCGTAGATTGCAGGCGTTCTGGATCTGGACTCTCCTAATTGTCAGATTTAAAAACAAAAATCAAGAAAATAAATGGGGGATAATTCAGAGAAATTGCTGCTCAATTACAGATTAACAATGTAAAGGGAAGAAAATTATATCACAGATTATTGTCTGGGGAATCAACTCATCCCCACTAATGAGGCTCAGTAAACCAGATCTATACACAGCTGAGGGTAATCTAATATTCCTAATTTACCAAAACTAATCAAGTCCAGAGCTTTAACTGAGGCGTCAAATGTATGCTATTATAATCCATGAAATAATGATGCCTGGATCTTGTCAAACGTGTGACAGGGCATGTGAATACTCGAAACAGATTTGTGGAAAACATATTCATATATTTTTAGCATGCAAGCCCTAACTTATTTACCGTATCCACTACCAACTATTCACCATGTATAACAATTAAAATACTATAATACTGCCCTTATGTACAAGAATATAACTACTATAATACTGCTCCTATGTACAAGAATATAACTACTATAATACTGCTCCTATGTACAAGAATATAACTACTATAATACTGCTCCTATGTACAAGAATATAACTACTATAATACTGCTCCTATGTACAAGAATATAACTACTATAATACTGCTCCTATGTACAAGAATATAACTACTATAATACTGCTCCTATGTACATGAATATAACTACTATAATGCTGCCTCCTATGTACAAGAATATAACTACTATAATACTGCTACCTATGTACAGGAATATACCTACTATAATACTGCTCCTATGTACCAGAATATAACTACTATAATACTGCACCTATGTACAAGAATATAACTACTATAATACTGCTCCTATGTACAAGAATATAACTACTATAATACTGCCTCCTATGTACAAGAATATAACTACTATAATACTGCCCCCTATGTACAAGAATATAACTACTATAATACTGCCGCTATGTACAAGACTATAACTACTATAATACTGCTCCTATGTACAAGAATATAGCTACTATAATACTGCCTCCTATGTACAACAATATAACTACTATAATACTGCCTCCTATGTACAAGAATATAACTACTATAATACTGCTCCTATGTACATGAATATAACTACTATAATGCTGCCTCCTATGTACAAGAATATAACTACTATAATACTGCCTCCTATATACAAGAATATACCTACTATAATACTGCTCCTATGTACAAGAATATAACTACTATAATACTGCCTCCTATGTATAAGTATATAACTACTATAATACTGCTCCTATGTAAAAGAATATAACTACTATAATACTGCTCCTATATACAAGAATATAACTACTATAATACTGCTCCTATGTACAAGAATATAACTACTATAATACTGCTCCTATATACAAGAATATAACTACTATAATACTGCTCCCTATGTTCAAGAATATAACTACTATAATACTGCTCCCTATGTGCAAGAATATAACTACTATAATACTGCTCCTATGTACAAGAATATAACTACTATAATACTGCTCCCTATGTTCAAGAATATAACTACTATAATACTGCCCCTATGTACAAGAATATAACTACTATAATACTGCTCCTATGTGCAAGAACATAACTACTATAATACTGCTCCTATGTACAAGAATATAATTACTATAATACTGCTCCTATATACAAGAATATAACTACTATAATACTGCTCCCTATGTACAAGAATATAACTACTATAATACTGCCCCTATGTACAAGAATATAACTACTATAATACTGCCCCTATGTACAAGAAAATAACTACTATAATACTGCCTCCTATGTACAAGAATATAACTACTATAATACTGCTCCTATGAACAAGAATATAACTACTATAATACTGCTCCTATGTACAAGAATATAACTACTATAATACTGCTCCTATGTACAAGAATATAACTACTATAATACTGCTCCTTTGTACAAGAATATAACTACTATAATACTGCCCCCTATGTACAAGAATATAACTACTATAATACTGCTCCTATGTACAAGAATATAACTACTATAATACTGCTCCTATGTACAAGAATATAACTACTATAATACTGCCCCTATGTACAAGAATATAACTACTATAATACTGCCCCTATGTACAAGAATATAACTACTATAATACTGCTCCTATGTACAGGAATATAACTACTATAATACTACCTCCTATGTACATGAATATAACTACTATAATGCTGCCTCCTATGTACAAGAATATAACTACTATAATACTGCCTCCTATATACAAGAATATACCTACTATAATACTGCTCCTATGTACAAGAATATAACTACTATAATACTGCCTCCTATGTATAAGTATATAACTACTATAATACTGCTCCTATGTAAAAGAATATAACTACTATAATACTGCTCCTATATACAAGAATATAACTACTATAATACTGCTCCTATGTACAAGAATATAACTACTATAATACTGCTCCTATATACAAGAATATAACTACTATAATACTGCTCCCTATGTGCAAGAATATAACTACTATAATACTGCTCCTATGTACAAGAATATAACTACTATAATACTGCTCCCTATGTTCAAGAATATAACTACTATAATACTGCCCCTATGTACAAGAATATAACTACTATAATACTGCTCCTATGTGCAAGAACATAACTACTATAATACTGCTCCTATGTACAAGAATATAATTACTATAATACTGCTCCTATATACAAGAATATAACTACTATAATACTGCTCCCTATGTACAAGAATATAACTACTATAATACTGCCCCTATGTACAAGAATAAAACTACTATAATACTGCCCCTATGTACAAGAATATAACTACTATAATACTGCTCCTATGTACAAGAATATAACTACTATAATACTGCCCCCTATGTACAAGAATATAACTACTATAATACTGCTCCTATGTACAAGAATATAACTACTATAATACTGCTCCTATGTACAAGAATATAACTACTATAATACTGCCCCTATGTACAAGAATATAACTACTATAATACTGCTCCTATGTACAAGAATATAACTACTATAATACTGCTCCTATGTACAAGAATATAACTACTATAATACTGCTCCTATGTACAGGAATATAACTACTATAATACTACCTCCTATGTACAAGAATATAACTACTATAATACTACCTCCTATGTACAAGAATATAACTACTATAATACTGCCTCCTATGTACAAGAATATAACTACTATAATACTGCTCCTATGTACAAGAATATAACTACTATAATACTGCCCCCTATGTACAAGAATATAACTACTATAATACTGCTCCTATGTACAAGAATATAACTACTATAATACTGCTCCTATGTACAAGAATATAACTACTATAATACTGCTCCTATGTACAAGAATATAACTACTATAATACTGCCCCTATGTACAAGAATATAACTACTATAATACTGCTCCTATGTACAAGAATTTAACTACTATAATACTGCTCCTATGTACAAGAATATAACTACTATAATACTGCTCCTATGTACAGGAATATAACTACTATAATACTACCTCCTATGTACAAGAATATAACTACTATAATACTACCTCCTATGTACAAGAATATAACTACTATAATACTGCCTCCTATGTACAAGAATATAACTACTATAATACTGCTCCTATGTACAAGAATATAACTACTATAATACTGCTCCTATGTACAAGAGTATAACTACTATAATATATATAATATACTCTGTAACTGTAACAGCTTCTAACAGTAGATACGGCTGGTGGCAGTTAAAGGATGGAAACAAACAGCATGTGGCGGTATACAGATAGAATTTGTTGAAACGCTCAGCAGCTATACTACATTTTTAACTACTTGCAATTACAAAAGTCTTCAGATCAAGGTGCTGGTTTGAAAAATGTAGAATATTTTACATGGGACAACCCCTTTAAGTGCAGAGAGACGTTTAAAGGTACTGCTAGGTGTAGGTACAGTGGGATGCAGTAATACAGCACTGAGACGGTGGCGCCATGTAACAGTATGCTCACTACATGGCGGTGGATTATGAATTGCTCGGGGGATTACATTTTCCAGAACTGCTTAGTTTAATTTACTCCCCGCTCTGACAACCGTGATAAAACGACTTCATTCGGCGCCATGATTCACAGGCCTTTGTTTCCCTTCTCTTTTCCGTGGAGTCAAACACGTGTAAGATTTGTGGCCTCTGCAAATGGAACTTGGGCAGAGTCTATAAATCAGACGTTACTTAAGTCTCCGATACCAACCTTGAGTAAAACTGGGATTAAATGTTCATTTCCTCGCCGTCATCCTCGAAGTGTCCAAGAGCTCGGAAAAATATAAATCAAGGGCTGACTGATAAAAATATGAAACTAATTTGCTGGCGGGATACAGGAGCTGACATTTATCACGGGAAGTTCTACGCTTTTCCTTGAAATCGCATCCAGCGCATCACCTGTATGGCAGTATATTACTCTACAGGAGAGGGATCGGCTGCCGCCTCGAAATTCTGGAAAAAAAAAGTCTGATGGCTGTTTAAATGGCATATGTGTCAGCAGGATCAACCCCAATCAAACAAGTCACAATGCCTGGTAGGGCTGATCCTGCTGATTAAAAATATACCTCCCTCCCCCCAATCCATTTCAGCATTTAGTAGAAATAAGTATACAAATCAGGGCTTAAGTGCACTGACCAGCCCTGCCAGGTATTATAGAGTTGAATCTCCTGACGGATAACCTGTAAGCAATGTAAAAAAAACAAAAATGTATATGAACTTGTCATTATATGGCAAAGTATTTTCCCAGTTGCTGTATGCTGGCATTATTGGTATTGTTCAGTCACTACATGGTGGTATCCTTCATATTCTGTAGGTTTATTGCTCTCATTGAGTGCAACATGTGTGCAAAAAATGGTAACAAAAGAGAGACCCACACGTAATACTCCACTGGAAATGAGATATGCAATCTAGTTCTCTTATCAAAAGGACACGAGTACTGGGAATCTCAAGAGGAAATTGCCCTGGTTAGCTGAGAGGCCTTATTGGTGTTCTTGGGCGGGGGTGCTCTTTTGCATTAAGGAGACCAACAAGTATGCATGAGGACTATTGTAGTTCAGCCAATGCTGCTCTGCCTTTCTAGGAAACATATATGGAAATTTTTGTATCTTACATTTGCAGGCATCAGATAGGCTTAGTCTTCTTTTCTTTTTGGAAGGAAATCTAAATGAAATATCTTTTCCAGAAACCCAAAGCTTGTTATATAGTAAGCTGCCGGGGGCTTCTTGAGGCTGTCAGGAAAGACCGCCATGTAACATCATTGCTGGTATTTTTGTTACTATTAAAAGGTATCAGATCTCCAGACTCTGATTTTGTTTCTCTTGATGAGAGCAATAAATTGCACTGGGTAAATCGGTACCAGACCAGGTATTAATGGTATTATTCAGTCACTTTGTGGTGGTAATATTGATATTGTTCAGTCACTGTATGGTGGTATTATTAGTATCATTTAGTCACTTTGAGGTGGTATTATTGGTATTGTTTAGTCACTATATAGTGATATTATTAGTATTGTTCAGTCACTATGTGGTGGTATTATTGATACTGTTCAGTCATGGTATGGTGGTATTATTGTTCAGTTACTGTATAGTGGTATTATTAATATTGTTCAGACACTGTATTGTGGTCTTATTAGTATAATTCAGTCTCTATGTGGTGGTATTAATAGTATTATTCAGTATTGTTCATATGGTGATATCATTGGTATTATTTAGTCACTTCATGGAGGTATTATTGGTATTGTTCAGTCCCTGTATAGTGGTCTTATTAGTATCACTCTGTCACTATGTGGTGGTATTAATGGTATTATTCAGTCACGGTATGGTAGTATTATTCAAATTATTCTGTCACTGTGACGTTAACTGTACTCTGCTTTTATTAGGTTACCGTGTTGTGAGAATATTAAGTCACTCTATCACGGTATTATAAGATCACTATATGCTGGTATTATTTTAAAGGGAACCTGTCACCTGGAAAACACATATTAAACCAACCACAGTACCTTAAAGTATCCCCCAGTGTGTTGCTAATCATTATTTTCTTTCCTAATTCTGTCTCCTCATATTTGTTAAAATCGCTGTTTTAATGTCTGTTGGCGCCTTCTCCCAGTCAGGCTTGAAGTCAATGGGACAGTGGCCTCCTTTCTTCAAGATAAGCCAACCCCTTACCCCTCCTCTCTACATTGTGATGGACATCTTGCCATGATGCCGGGACCGCGCTCTTCTCGCGCATGCGCTGTGCGCTGCCTGTTACAGTGCGATCCCGGCTCCGGATCCTTCACGCACCGCATTCATTTTGCAGACTGCGCATGCGCTGTTCAGTTCCATCGCGCTCACCCCCGGCCGTCGCTTCTCGCCTTTAGCATGAGCGTGCTCACTGGCTTGCGTTCTGCAGCGCCTGAAGCCAGTGATCACGCTCGGGCTAAAGATGAGAAGCGATGGCCGGGTGCGTGTGCGATGGAACTGAACGGCGCATGCGCAGTCTGCAAAATGAAGGCGGTGGGTGAGGGAGCAGGTATCGCGCTGTAATAGGCAGCGCACGGTGCATGTGTAACGCCCCAGAGTTGTGTTATGACACTCTTCTACCCCGCTACAATCTGTTAGGAGCTTTACCTTGTCATCTGATATGATTTTACAAACCGGATTCCAAAAAAGTTGGGACACTATACAAATCGTGAATAAATACTGAGTGCAATGATGTGGAGGTGCCGACTTCTAATATTTTATTCAGAATAGAACATAAATCACGGAACAAAAGTTTAAACTGAGAAAATGTACCATTTTAAGGGAAAAATATGTTGAATCAGAATTTCATGGTGTCAACAAATCCCCAAAAAGTTGGGACAAGGCCATTTTCACCGCTGTGTGGCATCTCCCCTTCTTCTTACAACACTCAACAGACGTCTGGGGACCGAGGAGACCAGTTTCTCAAGTTTAGAAATAGGAATGCTCTCCCATTCTTGTCTAATACAGGCCTCTAACTGTTCAATCGTCTTGGGCCTTCTTTGTTGCACCTTCCTCTTTATGATGCGCCAAATGTTCTCTATAGGTGAAAGATCTGGACTGCAGACCGGCCATTTCAGTACCCGGATCCTTCTCCTACGCAGCCATGATGTTGTGATTGATGCAGAATGTGGTCTGGCATTATCTTGTTGAAAAATGCAGGGTCTTCCCTGAAAGAGATGACGTCTGGATGGGAGCAGATGTTGTTCTAGAACCTGAATATATTTTTCTGCATTGATGGTGCCTTTCCAGACATGCAAGCTGCCCATGCCACACGCACTCATGCAACCCCATACCATCAGAGATGCAGGCTTCTGAACTGAGCGTTGATAACAACTTGGGTTGTCCTTGTCCTCTTTGGTCCGGATGACATGGCGTCCCAGATTTCCAAAAAGAACTTCCAATCGTGACTCGCCTGACCACAGAACAGTCTTCCATTTTGCCACACTCCATTGTAAATGATCCCTGGCCCAGTGAAAACGCCTGAGCTTGTGGATCTTGCTTAGAAATGGCTTCTCCTTTGCACTGTAGAGTTTCAGCTGGCAACGGCGGATGGCACGGTGGATTGTGTTCACTGGCAATGGTTTCTGGAAGTATTCCTGAGCCCATTCTATGATTTCCTTTACAGTAGCATTCCTGTTTGTGGTGCAGTGTCGTTTAAGGGCCCGGAGATCACGGGCATCCAGTATGGTATTACGGCCTTGACCCTTACGCACAGAGATTGTTCCAGATTCTCTGAATCTTCGGATGATGTTATGCACAGTTGATGATGATAGATGCACAGTCTTTGCAATTTTTCGCTGGGTAACACCTTTCTGATATTGCTCCACTATCTTTCTGCGCAACATTGTGGGAATTGGTGATCCTCTACCCATCTTGGCTTCTGAGAGACACGGCCACTCTGAGAAGCTCTTTTTATACCCAATCATGTTGCCAATTGACCTAATTAGTGTTAATTGGTCTTCCAGCTCTTCGTTATGCTCAAATTTACTTTTTCCAGCCTCTTATTGCTACTTGTCCCAACTTTTGGGGGATTTGTTGACACCGTGAAAATTTGAATCAACGTATTTTTCCTTTAAAATGATACATTTACTCGGATTAAACGTTTGATCTGTCATCTACGTTCTATTACAAATAAAATATTGACATTTAACATCTCCACATCATTGCATTCAGTTTTTATTCAGAATTTGTTTAGTGTCCCAACTTTTTTGGAATCCGGTTTGTACATTATGTCATTCACAAATGTGCATAAATCATGTTAAATTCCATTAATGTTGTAATTTCCATGTTCACCAGCAGGTGGCAGCAATGGCTTGGTAGGGACTTAGTTTCAGTTTAGTATTTCTAGTTCATTCCAGCTTAGCTCCCCCTCTGTGGAGGTGTGGACTATTCCCACAGCCTACACCATGGGTGGAGAAGGAAGTTAGTGAGGAGTGCAGCCCAACCCTTTGCTAGGTTAGGCTGTGTGTTAGGAGCTCCTGATATAGGGAACCAAGTCAGGAGCAAGTCTCGTGCTGAGACATTGATCACAATCCCCAGCCTGAGCCCTGCAGCCTCAGCTGGATGAAGCAAGCAGACAACCTCCAGTTCTAGGAAGAAAGCATTCCCTGAGAGAATATAACTGTGAGTAAAGTCCAGAGACCCAGGAGAAGCCATATTCCTCCTCAGCTAGTCAGTCCCCATACAGCAGAAGATAGAAAGTGCAGAAGCCAAATTCCTGCCACAGTTTAGAGCTAACAAGCAGATGTATTTTTCTGCAAGCTCCAGGTTTATAGAGCAGAAGATATAAACCTAATTCCTGCCAACCATTGCTTAAAGCCTGCTGGGACCTAAGACCAAAGCTGTATCTTGCTTGGATGAAAGCTACTCTCAGTAAAGACGGGTTTGAACTTTACCAAAAGTCTGGATATCAGTTTCTGCTGCAAAATCCCTCTATTACTCCTCCTGTCACTACACTCCATTTTATTGCAAATGAGCCAGGAGTCCAGTCGTACCCAGGTAGGATACACCATTGATACCGTCAAGGTGAAGCTCCTAACAGATTGTAGCGGGGTAGAAGAGTGTCGTAACACAACTCTGGGGCGTTACACATGCGCCGTGCGCTGCCTGTTACAGCGTGATCCCGGCTCCGGCTCCCTTACTCACTGCCTTCATTTTGCAAACTGTGCATGCGCCGTTCAGTTTCATCGCACACGCGCCCGGCCGTCGCTTCTCATCTTTAGCCTGAGCGTGATCACTGGCTTCAGGTGCTGCAGAACGCAAGCCAGTGATCACACTCACGCTAAAGGCGAGAAGCGACGGCCGGGCGCGAGCGCGATGGAACTGAACGGTGCATGCGCAGTCTGCAAAATGAAGGTGGTGAGTGAGGGAGCCGTAGCCGGGAAAGTCCTGTCAATACTTGACATCCAGGTCCAGGAGTACTACAAATCCCAGCACACCAGTCTGAGCATGAAATCCGCAGTTCTGTGAGTGGTGTGACTGGTAATAAAGCATTGTAGGACAGGAATCTGTCTTCAGCACAGGGTCGGGTAACGGCCGCTCCGCTCTCCGTCCCTCCACACACATCAATTCTTCCTAAATTAGTTCCATTTTCTGAGCTTTGCTCGGCCGCAGATCTTTGGGGACGGCCGCGTTCATCACGTTGGGGGAAGAGGAGGAACTATTTTGCTGTTCATTTGAGTTAGACCTCTTGCACATGGTCGTTGTGCTCCCGTGGCCGTATTGCAGGCAGCATACGGCGGTTCCGCAATACACGGGGCACCGGCCGTGTGCATTCCGCATTGAAAATTGCGGTCCCCAATGCGCAGAACCACAGCGGTCGTGTGCAAGAAGCCTTATTCTGAAACCTGCAGCTGACAGGAGAGCAGATGATGAGTTTTCTGCTTGCCACTAAAAACCCCTGATACAATGTAACAGCTCATCAGCGAGAGACAGGACTAAGGCTCCTTTCACATCACCGTTTCTCCTTTCCGTTCTCCGGCTCCGTTTACGGAAAGGACGGATTCTGCAGATAACTGAGACCTAACTGAGCGTAACGGAGCCTAAAGACCCCATAGACTGTAATGGGGTCCTGCATGCACAACTTTTGTCTCCGCTCAAAAATCATATTCTGAGCGGACACCGAACGGACCCCATTATAGTCTATGGGGTCTTTAGGCTCCGTTACGCTCAGTTAGGTCTCAGTTATCTGCAGAATCCGTCCTTTCCGTTCTCCTGCTCCTCAACGGAGTCCGGAGAACGGAAAGGAGAAACGGGGGACACATTGTAACCATTGGATTCATGGTCCTTGTTCCCAGCATTAGATTTGAATTGATCCTTTCACCACTTAATAGAGAAATCCCACGTTATTCCCTGTTATCATGCACAAATCAAACAGCAGCACAGAGTATTTCAGGAGAGGAGTGTTCTCATCCTGTGGGTAGCAATGGCGTTGATATTTTATGGTGGTATTTGTGAGGATGGGGCGGCATTAGTCGGGGCAATGTTATAATGTGAGGAGGAGGATGACAAGAAATAGGGCATTGCGCAGGGTGGCCAAGATGAGAGGCGCTTCAAAAGTGGGTGTGGTCTATTTAGCTCCAACCTTTTTACGCAAATAATGAGTTGTGGTTTAGGTCACTTTAATATCATAAAATGCACAAAGTACAAAGTAAGAAGTTACTTCATATCTCCGGATCTTAAAATAAATGACGGATAAATCGTGAAAATACATCCCCCTTCGCCTCCTGCAGTAAATCTGATTAGGAAAGGAATGAGAGGCACTTGGCGCGCAGCGCGCAGGCCCGGCCTCTCGCTGGATGGAATGCTTTCCAGAAAGACGAGAGAATCAATTCTAACCGGATGATGTAGGAATGAGGACGCGCTCAGTACTGCAGAGGGGCGCAGATCTGGACGCGGCTCCTGTGAGTGGCTCATGTAAATCACACATCGAGAAATACAAAAGAAAGAAAAGAAGGAAAAAAGTCGAATCTGTTGCCGAGACGTCTGCAAACAGATAATACCGCCCGAGGAATCGATCGCTGGATTCTATCTATCTATCTCATATCTATCTATCTACAGTATCTATCCATCCTATCTATCCGTCCATCTATATCTATCTATCTATCTATCTATCTATCTATCTATCTATCTATCTCATATCTATCTATCTATCTCATATCTATCTATCTATCTATCTATCTCATATCTATCTATCTCATATCTATCTATCTCATATCTATCTATCTCATATCTATCTATCTATCTATCTCATATCTATCTATCTATCTATCTATCTAATATCTATCTATCTATCTATCTCATATCTATCTATCTATCTATCTATCTATCTATCTATCTATCTATCTCATATCTATCTATCTATCTATCTCATATCTATCTATCTATCTATCTATCTACTATCTCTCTATCTATCTATCTCATATCTATCTATCTATCTATCTCATATCTATCTATCTATCTATCTATCTATCTCATATCTATCTATCTATCTATCTATCTCATATCTATCTATCTACAGTATCTATCCATCCTATCCGTCCATCTATATCTATCTATCTATCTATCTATCTATCTATCTCATATCTATCTATCTCATATCTATCTATCTCCTATCTATCTATCTATCTATCTATCTATCTATCTATCTATCTATCTATCTATCTATCTATCTATCTATCTTCCTATCTATCTATCTCCTATCTATCTATCTCCTATCTATCTATCTCATATCTATCTATCTATCTATCTATCTATCTATCTCATATCTATCTATCTATCTATCTCATATCTATCTATCTATCTATCTATCTCATATCTATCTATCTATCTCTCTATCTCATATCTATCTATTATCTATCTATCTATCTATCTATCTCATATCTATCTATCTATCTATCTATCTATCTCATATCTATCTATCTATCTATCTATTATCTATCTATCTATCTATCTATCTATCTATCTCTCTCATATCTATCTATTATCTATCTATCTATCTATCTATCTATCTCATATCTATCTATCTATCTATCTATCTCATATCTATCTATCTATCTATCTATCTCATATCTATCTATCTATCTATCTATCTATCTATCTCATATCTATCTATCTCATATCTATCTATCTATCTATCTATCTATCTATCTATCTCATATCTATCTATCTATCTATCTATCTATCTATCTATCTATCTCATATCTATCTATTATCTATCTATCTATCTATTATCTATCTATCTATCTATCTATCTATCTATATCATATCTATCTATCTATCTATCTATCTATCTATCTATCTTCTGTCTATCTATCTATCTATCTTGAGTCCGCGCGATAGACGGGATCGCGCGGCGAATGAGAAGGACGCCGCATGCGCAGCCTGTACAAGCGCGGTCCCGGCGACTGAGCCGGCTGTCAATTACAGTGCATAGAGGCGGGGTTAGGGCAGGGGAGGTACAGCCTGAAGTGAGGGAAGGGCTACCCCCTTGACTTCTAGCGTGACTGTTGGAGCAGGAAATGATTACTTTATAAGAAGATTTTTTCAGGCATATACAGCGCATGAAAGCGGCACAAGGATGTATAAGAACACACTGAAGATGATCTATAAGGTACTGTTGCTAGTTTATTAAGTGAAATTGAGGTGAAAGGTTCGCTTTAAGTTGGATTTAGTGCTGCCAAATTTTCGCTTTATATCTATCTATCTGGCCGCTGTGTTCTCCTCTCCCCCCAGCAGTATGGAGAGTCTCTCTTCCTCCTCCATGGAGGTGAAGTCTGGGCAGAGATCAGACAGTCTCCTGAATAGTGATGAGCGGCAGGGGCAATATTCGAATTTGCGATATTTTGCGAATATTTTGTAGAATATTCGTCATATACTCACAAATTTGAGAATTCGCGATTATTTTCTTGATTGTAAAAATTGCCAATGTAATATTCGCGATGGCGCTAATCGGCACTAAATATGGGAATATTTTGGCGCAATACATGAAAGTTCACATTTTATCAGGTCTGAGTAGATATTACTGATTGGTGCACTAAGCATTGTTGTGACATCACAGCACTATGTCTGTAGCCTGTCTGTATGGACAGTAGAGAAACAGTAATCCCTATCACACTACCTAACACCCTGCACTGGAACCTATCAGCTACACTATATCAGGATATAACCTACACTGACTATCTCCCACTATCTGCATTATATATATGAGATAACTATCTAATGTATTTGGTTAAGGAATAGGATCCAGATGAAAGCACAGAGCACAGCAATGTCACTGCTCTCTCTCTCAGAACTGCAAAATACTGTAGAAAATGACTGCTGGGGAGGTGAAGGCACCTTTCCTATTGGTTGCTAGTAGAGTTGAGCGGACACCTGGATGTTCGGGTTTGGCAGGTTCGGCCGAACTCGAAAAAAAAGTTTGGGTTCAGGACCCGAACTTGACCCCGAACCCGAACCCGAACCCCATTGAAGTCAATGGGGACCCGAACTTTGGGCCACTAAAATGGCTCTAAAATAGCCCTGGAAAGAGCTAGAGGGCTGCAAAAGGCAGCAAAATGTGCTTAAGAGCATGGTAAATGCTCTGCAAACAAATGTGGATAGGGAAATGAATAAAAAAAACATAAAAGACCTTAAAAAAAAAATTGGAATGATTTAGGAGGAAGAGGTTGAGGAGGCGGTGAATGGGTGGATGTGGCCGTGTAGGCTCACGTGGAGGTCTAGATGGAAGCGGCGGCGAAGGAGGAATAGGTAGCCAACACAAATGTGTGTTATTTTGCATTTTTACATAGGGGTATCCCCCAAAATATTGGGACATATAAAAAATAAAAAAAAAAGGAATAAGTGCACTTGAGTACAAGGATGGATGGTTGAGGCTGTTAGAACTGTCTATTCTGCACAAGGTACAGACAAGTCCTGTGGGATCCAAGCCTGGTTCATTTTAATGAACGTGAGCTTGTCTACGTTGGCTGTGGACAGGCGGCTGCGTCTGTCTGTAATGACGCCTCCTGCCGTGCTAAATACACGTTCAGAGAGTACACTGGCTGCAGGACAGGCCAGCACCTCCAAGGCATACAGGGCTAGCTCTGGCCATGTGGACAATTTGGAGACCCAGAAGTTGAATGGGGCAGAACCATCAGTCAGTACGTGTAGTCGTGTGCACAGGTACTGTTCCACCATGTTGTTCAAATGCTGCCTCCTGCTAACACGCTCCATATCAGCAGTTGGGGCCGGTTGTTGCGGCGAGGTGACACAGCTTTTCCACATGTCGGCCATGTTAACCCTGCCTTCTGAGGTGCTGGCGCTGACACAGCTGCGTTGGCGACCTCTTCCTCCTCCCCTGTCTTCGCCTTGTGCTTCCACTTGTCCCCCGGCATCAGTCGGGAATGCTCTCAAGAGCGCGTCTACCAGCGTGTGCCTGTAGTCGCGCATCTTCCGATCACGCTCCAGTGAGGGAATTAAGGACGCCATATTGTCTTTGTAGCGTGGATCCAGCAGGGTGGCAACCCAGTAGTCCGCACACATTAAAATGTGGGCAACTCTGCTGTCGTTACGCAGGCACTGCAGCATGTAGTCGCTCATGTGTGCCAGGCTGCCCAGAGGTAAGGACAAGCTGTCCTCTGTGGGAGGCGTATCGTCATCGTCCTGCCTTTCCCCCCAGCCACGCACCAGTGATGGGCCCGAGCTGCGTTGGATGCCACCCCGCTGTGACCATGCTTCATCCTCATCCTCCTCCACCTCGTCCTCCTCGTCCTCCAGTAGTGGGCCCTGGCTGGCCACATTTGTACCTGGCCTCTGCTGTTGCAAAAATCCTCTTTCTGAGCCACTTCGAAGAGACTGGCCTGAAAGTGTTAGAGATGACCCCTCTTCCTCCTCCTCCTGGGCCACCTCCTCCTCCATCATCGCCCTAAGTGTTTTCTCAAGGAGACATAGAAGTGGTATTGTAACGCTAATAACGGCGTCATCGCCACTGGCCATATTGGTGGAGTACTCGAAACAGCGCAACAGGGCACACAGGTCTCGCATGGAGGCCCAGTCATTGGTGGTGAAGTGGTGCTGTTCTGTAGTGCGACTGACCCGTGCGTGCTGCAGCTGAAACTCCACTATGGCCTGCTGCTGCTCGCACAGTCTGTCCAGCATGTGCAAGGTGGAGTTCCACCTGGTGGGCACGTCGCATATGAGGTGGTGAGCGGGAAGACCGAAGTTACGCTGTAGCGCAGACAGGCGAGCAGCGGCAGGATGTGAACGCCGGAAGCGCGAACAGACGGCCCGCACTTTATGCAGCAGCTCTGACATGTCGGGGTAGTTGTGAATGAACTTCTGCACCACCAAATTCAGCACATGCGCCAAGCAAGGGATGTGCGTCAAATTGGCTAGTCCCAGAGCTGCAACGAGATTTCGCCCATTATCGCACACCACCAGGCCGGGCTTGAGGCTCACCGGCAGCAACCACTCGTCGGTCTGTTGTTCAATACCCCGCCACAACTCCTGTGCGGTGTGGGGCCTGTCCCCCAAACATATGAGTTTCAGAATGGCCTGCTGACGTTTACCCCGGGCTGTGCTGAAGTTGGTGGTGAAGGTGTGTGGCTGACTGGATGAGCAGGTGGAAGAAGAGGAGGAGGAAGCCGAGAAGGAGGAGGTGGCAACAGGAGGCAAAGAATGTTGCCCTGCGATCCTTGGCGGCGGAAGGACGTGCGCCAAACAGCTCTCCGCCTGGGGCCCAGCTGCCACTACATTTACCCAGTGTGCAGTTAGGGAGATATAGCGTCCCTGGCCGTGCTTACTGGTCCACGTATCTGTGGTTAGGTGGACCTTGCCACAGATGGCGTTGCGCAGTGCACACTTGATTTTATCGGATACTTGGTTGTGCAGGGAAGGCACGGCTCTCTTGGAGAAGTAGTGGCGGCTGGGAACAACATACTGTGGGACAGCAAGCGACATGAGCTGTTTGAAGCTGTCTGTGTCCACCAGCCTGAATGACAGCATTTCATAGGCCAGTAGTTTAGAAATGCTGGCATTCAGGGCCAGGGATCGAGGGTGGCTAGGTGGGAATTTACGCTTTCTCTCAAATGTTTGTGAGATGGAGAGCTGAACGCTGCCGTGTGACATGGTTGAGACGCTTGGTGACGGAGGTGTTGGTGGTGGTGTTGGTGGTACATCCCCTGTTTGCTGGGCGGCAGGTGCCAACGTTCCTCCAGAGGCGGAGGAAGAGGCCGAGGCGGCAGCAGCAGAAGAGGCCGAGGCGGCAGCAGCAGAAGAGGTAGCAGGGGGAGCCTGAGTGACTTCCTTGGTTTTAAGGTGTTTACTCCACTGCAGTTCATGCTTTGCATGCAGGTGCCTGGTCATGCAGGTTGTGCTCAGGTTCAGAACGTTAATGCCTCGCTTCAGGCTCTGATGGCACAGCATGCAAACCACTCGGGTCTTGTCGTCAGCACATTGTTTGAAGAAGTGCCATGCCAGGGAACTCCTTGAAGCTGCCTTTGGGGTGCTCGGTCCCAGATGGCGGCGGTCAGAAGCAGGCGAACTGTTTTGGCGACGGCTGCTCTGCTTTTGCCCACTGCTCCCTCTTTTGCTACGCTGTTGGCTCGGTCTCACCACTGCCTCTTCCTCCGAACTGTGAAAGTCAGTGGCACGACCTTCATTCCATGTGGGGTCTAGGACCTCATCGTCCCCTGCATCGTCTTCCACCCAGTCTTGATCCCTGACCTCCTGTTCAGTCTGCACACGAGGTGGTATTCCCATGTCCTCATCATCAGGAAACATAAGTGGTTGTGCGTCAGTGCATTCTATGTCTTCCACCGCTGGGGAAGGGCTAGGTGGATGCCCTTGGGAAACCCTGCCAGCGGAGTCTTCAAACAGCATAAGAGACTGCTGCATAACTTGAGGCTGAGACAGTTTTCCTGATATGCATGGGGGTGATGTGACAGACTGATGGGCTTGGTTTTCAGGCGCCATCTGTGCGCTTTCTGCAGAAGACTGGGTGGGAGATAATGTGAACGTGCTGGATCCACTGTCGGCCACCCAATTGACTAATGCCTGTACCTGCTCAGGCCTTGTGCAGCATACGGGTAGGCTACCCGACACTGCTAAGATTTGAGTGCGTAGTTCCCTTTAAGCCAGTCAGGCCGGTTACCGGCAATCCTTATCACAGCCAGCAGAGGGAGCCCCCAGTTCAGTATAAATAGGCTAGGGCCTAGCTCAGGAAGGTAGAAGTTTCCAGACTCAGTGCAGAGAGGGTTCCCTCCTGAGTCCGTATGCATAGAAGTCAGAAGGGCATAGCTAATCAGCCTGAAGACACAGAATACCACAGAGGCCGATCAGACAAAGCAAGAGGTACTCAAGACAGCAGAGGAGGTACTAGATAAGGACAGCTTCAAGGGTACGCCAGATAAAGGGCATTAGACCTTGGAGAGAAAGTCACATGTAGCAGGACCAGTCAGGAATAGTGTGCAAGCCGCCTGTACTGCATCTCCTGTAATCAACACTCTGTATAATGCCTTGCTAAGACCGGCCATTCTGTACTCCCAAGAACCAGCTGTATTCACTGATATTCAGTAAAAGTTCCAGTTTTTGTTGGCTATCCTATGCTTGCTTCATTCTTTTACCATACCCTACACGGCGTGTCACCGTTTAATTGACACTGGCATCACGAACTTTTAATACCTGCCTGTTCCAGTATTTGACCAAAATTGAAGACGACAGTGGATCCCAGGTTAGTGGTCAATCTGCACTACAAAGCCCAGCATACACTACTGACCCCCTGGGACACTGCATCGCTCTTTTTGGCGTCACGAACAGGATCCGCATACTTCTACAGTGCAGAGAAGTGTGAACTGTGTGCTTTAACTATTCCACCACCGTATTGCGAGGACTGTACCCTTTATTTCCAAGCTGGTGGATTGAAATTGTGCCTGGGAGGAATCAAAGACGCTGTACTGTGTTGCGCTACCCCCAGAGAGAAAATCGTATTTGTGGACTGTGATTTATTGGACTTTGCAACACCCTGCTTGCTGTCAGGGAATCGTGATCAAGATGGCCACCGGCCGCCTGGAGTAAAGTTTCCCGCGCTGCTGAGGACCTCCGTGGGCGGATCCCTTCAAAGACACAGAGAATCCCGCCCCTCTTCATCATCACACCGCCGCGGCCCTGCTTCTCCTGCGTCAGCAACGTCACCGCGTACACAGGACGTCCGGAGTCTCACGAGATTTGGCCTGCGCACACCCGGCGAAACCGGTAAGAACTTGTATCCGGAGGGAAGGGGATTGTTCCGGCCCCTTTAGTCACCAGCGGCCACCTTGTAATAAGTTAACATGTCAGATCCGGGAGTTGCCGAGCGGCCGGACCCGGGAGAGCTTGCGGCTCCTAATCATCCTATAGCCCCCAGCATGATGCCCTTTACCATGCCTTACTACTTTGGGGCCCCATGGTTTCCCCGCTATAACGGAGAGGTCCATACCCTAAGAGACTTTAAAGAAAAGTTGCTGGCCTTATTCAAACTGTACCCCATAAATGCCGATCAGCAAATGGAAATCTTGCTAGCGCAACTGGAGGGGGCTGCCCGCAGAGAGGTATTATCCTGGCCTGCTGCTGAAAGGAGTACTCTGGAGCAGATATTCACCCGCCTCAGGGCCACTTTTGAAACGAGGACTGCCTCAGAGATAAAGATGCACTTCTTTGGCAAGAAACAGAAGTCCGGTGAGTCCCTCCGTGACTATGCCCTATCACTTCAGGAGGCTTTGGGGGCTGTAATCCAGATAGATCCCAAGGAAGCTGATAACCAGGATCAGACCCTGAGGGAACAATTTATTACCGGGGTGTCTAGTGAGCAAATAAGGACCCAATTAAAGATGCTGTCCGCCCAACACCCTAACAGTACCTTTCTGGACTTTAAAGAACTGGCTATAAAAATTCTGGGGTCAGCAGTATCTACAGAGTTGAGCACCCCACCTGAGTTATCAGCCTGCAGGTCAAAACCGTTTATTATTAACCGAGCTGAGGCCGGTCAAGCTGTTCAAGCTACAGCTACCGATACTATCGCCATGCTGACAGAGCAAGTAAATCACCTCACTAAAAGCCTAGAGAGAGTGTGCAGAAAAATGGAGGAATGGGAAAAACCTATGATGTCAGAAGAAGAGTTCCTGTCACCCTCTAAGCCGTTCCCACCTCCATACCAAGAGACTCACCCCAGGGATCCTGGGAGGCGCAATAGGGGTCGCCAGCGGCCCGTGTGTACATACTGCAAAAAGATGGGACACACAGAATCCACTTGCTGGCAGTTAAACTGGCAACCCCTGAGGCTGAGGACCACCCCTCGGGAGGTAGAACACTAGGTCCAAAAGATCCAAATTGGATGCCACGGTATGTAGGATCCCATCCTAAAATCAATGTGGAGATTAACGGGGTCCCCTTTGAAGCCCTATTAGATACTGGGTCTCAGGTCACTACTATTCAGCTGCCCGCCTTTGAAAGATTCTGGGACACCAATCAATTGACCCAGCCGCCTGAATCCTGGGTAGAGATTATCGCCAGCAATGGCAAACCGGTAAAGATCCATGGATACTGGGAACCCACCCTGCAGGTGGGAGAAGTAACCTTGCCTCAACAGGGGGTGATAGTAGTACAGGCCGGCGACAGAGGAGGACATCCTGTCATTCTAGGCACCAATGTCTTCAAAAACTGTTACTTGCCGTATTACACCAGACTCTGCCCACCGCTTCCTCTGCGTCCAAGAGGGTGATTCAAAAGACTATCACTGTGTTAAGTGCCCAGCAGAGGTTTGCTAACGGGAAAGGAGAAATTTGTACTGCCAAGATTCGTGATAATAAGCCTGTGACTTTGCCTCCTAATTCCCAAACTCTCTTATGGTGTCGTGCTGTCCTGGGAGTCCAAGGCCAAGATTATCCAGCCCTGGTGGAGCCAATCCAGATGGAGAACTACCCTTATGTGAGAGCTGCCAAGTGCCTGGTGAACGTCTCCCAAGGTAAAGTACCTGTCCGTCTGATTAACCTGAGTGATCATCCTGTTGCGCTTACTAAGCATTACCCTGTTGCCCAGCTTTCTCAGGTGTTCTTCCAAGACATCATCCGTCTTCCAGTGACAGAAAAGCCGCCAGCTGCAGGCAGCGGATGTCCGCCGGTGCCCCAGTCACAGGTACCCTGGTGGGAAGAGCTACATGTCGGGGACGAGACTACCCCCCAACATCAACAAGAAGGGATACTACGGCTTGTCAAAGAGCACCACCAGGCCTTCAGTAAACATGCTGCTGATTATGGAGAGGTTAGTGCCATACAACACACCATACCTACTGGCTCTCATCCTCTTATCAAGGAGAGATACCGACCCTTACCGCCTACTTCATATCAGACTGTAAAAGAAATGATCCAAGAGATGAAAGACTCTAATGTAATCCGGGACAGTCGTAGCCCGTGGGCGGCACCCCTGGTCCTTGTAAAGAAGAAGGATGGTGGTATCCGTTTCTGCGTGGACTATAGAAAAATTAACCAAATAACCCACAAAGACGCGTACCCACTGCCCCGCATTGAAGAGTCACTAACTGCTCTGGGCTCCGCTGCCTATTTCTCCACATTGGACTTGACCAGTGGCTACTGGCAAGTACCCATGGCCCCGGCAGATAGGGAAAAGACTGCTTTCACCACTCCCATGGGCCTGTTTGAATTTAATTGTATGCCGTTCGGGTTATGTAATGCCCCAGGAACTTTCCAGAGACTAATGGAGCGGTGTTTGGGTCACAAAAACTTCGAAACAGTGCTGCTGTATCTAGATGACGTCATTGTGTACTCAAAAACATATGAAGACCACCTGAAACACTTAGCAGAGGTCTTTGAAATCCTTGTCAAATATGGCCTGAAGGTAAAGCCATCTAAATGCCACTTGCTCAAACCTGCGGTAAAATACCTGGGGCATGTGGTAAGCGGAGAGGGCGTACAGCCTGACCCTGATAAGTTAGCGGCTGTCCGTAACTGGCCGGTACCCACTACCGTCAAAGAGGTGAGGGGTTTCCTGGGTTTTGCCGGCTACTATAGACGTTTCATCCCCCATTTTGCTCAAATAGCCGATCCTATCCAGGAACTCTTGAGGGGGCAGCCCAAGAAAAGTCCTAGAACTCCAGTGCTCATTGAGTGGAATGAAGAGAGAGAGGTAGCGTTCCAGTTGTTAAAAAAGAAACTGACCGAGCCTCCCGTGTTAGGTTATCCCGACTACAGCAAGCCCTTCCATCTGTATACTGATGCTAGCAAGCGAGGCCTGGGGGCTGTGTTAGCCCAGATTCAAGAGGGAAAAGAAAGAGTGATAGCTTATGCAAGCCGCTCCCTGAAAGGAGCTGAGAAAAATGACCAGAATTATAGTTCCTTCAAACTAGAGTTCCTGGCATTAGTGTGGGCAGTGACGGAAAAATTCAAAGATTATCTAGCCGCTACCCCATTCATTGCATTCACTGATAATAACCCTCTGGCACATCTAAATACAGCTAAATTGGGGGCTTTGGAGCAAAGATGGGCCTCTCGTCTCGCCAACTATGATTTCTCAGTAAAATATCGCGCTGGACGTACTAACGACAATGCTGATGCTTTATCCAGACTTCCCACAGAGACAGCTCCTGATGATGTGCGAGATGCTTGGGAAGATGTAGAAATGCCGGCCTTCTACCATAAATTTGCTCAACAGGATCAGGCTCGGGCTACCAGTAACAGAGCTGCAGTTCCTTCACCCCCCAGTAGGCCTGAACTCAAAGAAGAAAGGTGGGTGAAACTACAGTCTGAAAGTAGAGTGCTGGGTGAATTGTTGGACTTCATTACCAGTGGCAGAACCCCTGAGAGGATTCGGCGTAAGAGTACAGATCCTGAGCTCATCAAACTGTGGAGACAGCGCCATCAACTCTTCATACAAAAGGGCCTGTTGCTACGGAGAAGCCTAGACCCAGTGTCCAACGAAAGAGTGCATCAAATTCTCATACCCCGACGAGATGCAGGTATGGTGTTGGAGATGTACCACAATCAATCCGGTCACTTTGGGGTCCAAAAGACTGAGGCAAATATCCGCCAGCGGTTTTACTGGGTGGGCATGAGAGAAGACATAGAGAAGTGGTGTCGGGAGTGTGTAGCCTGTGCCTTGAAACGAGGTGAACACCATGATCAGAGGGCACCACTGAGACCCATTGTAAGTACTCGTCCTCTTGAACTTGTCGCCATCGACCATGTGAAACTGGAGCCTAGTCGCTCAGGGTATGTGTACGCTATGACTATTATTGACCATTTCACTAAGTTTGTTGTAGCGGTGCCTGTGAGAGACCAGACAGCCAAGACTACAGCCGAACTGTTCTGGAAACACTTCCTCCTGCCCTACGGTTGTCCAGAAAAGATCCTCACCGATCAAGGTCCTGCTTTTGAGTCCCACCTGTTCCATGAACTGTGCCGCCTGCACAACTGTAAGAAGATCCGGACGACGGCCTACCATCCGCAAGGTAATGGATTGTGTGAAAAAATGAATCAGACCTTGATAGAGATGCTGAGGACCGTGCCTCCTGAAACCAGGGGAGATTGGCCTAATCTGTTGCCACAGCTCATGTTCACATACAATCATACCATACACTGTTCCACCGGGTATACCCCCTTTTATTTGATGTTTGGGCGCCAAGGGTTATTGCCTGCTGACCACTCCTTGGATGTACTCGTACCTGATTGCATCAACCCATTCCCTAATACCGACTGGGTTGCTGAACACCAAAGGCGATTGAATACGGCCCAAGCTATTGTTCAGGAACGTATGGACTATGCTAGAGACCGGCAGCAGAGAGACTATGACCAAGCAGCCCATGCAGAACCCCTGACGATAGGGGCTGTGGTATGGTTAAAAAATAACCGCCGTACCAGTAAACTGGACAGTAAATGGGAGCAAAGTCCTTATGTTGTCACTGCAATCCCAAATGTTGGAACTCACACTTATGAGATCACCCGGGAGGGCAGGGGATCCCAAATTGTACACCGAAACCGGTTAAAGCTCTGCCTGACACCAGGACCCAGTGCCGAGAGTTCTATATCTGAAACCCCTGTGTCAGAGTCATCGATACAGCCCGAGGATCCTATGCAGGCTGTCCGTGATCTAAGGTATGACGCTGATCCCATGCATTGGCTTCTGACACCATGGTTGAACTTGTTGGTGCCCGCTCCGGCACCTACTGTACCTTTACTTCCAGAAGAGCCGGTTCAAGATGCCCCGGATCCAGTTCCCCTTCTAGTGGATCCTGTTGTTCCTGTTGTTCCTGTTTTTCCCGTTGTTCCTGACCAAGGTCTCACGGATGGAGATCCTCCTGTTGCTCCTCTCTCTTCTACCTCGGTGCTAAGGGAAGAGGAAACCCCTGTGTTGAGAAGGTCCACCCGGATGACCAGGGGACGTCCGCCAGTCCATTTAAGAGACTTTGACTATGCTGGTGGTGTCTCCTCCCGAACAGTTACTATCGGAAATAGCCTGCTTGATGTTTGTGCGCAAGAATGGACTCCTCCACGTGAGCCCTTGCCTGTTCTACACCCACGGGGAAACCCTGTGTAGTTCCCTATTATACTTCAGTCAAGAAAAATAGACTAACCTGGTTCACCTTAAGTCCGCTGTGCCAGGTCAGCGGCCGTGCCTAAGAAGAAAGAAGACGCCCCTTTTTCTTGCGTCATTTATTGCAAATGTTATATTTTTATGTGAAATAGTTGTTTATTATATTTATAATGTAATGTTTAAATTATGCATCAGCTTATGTTGGTTCAGGCATGTGTGTGAGTACGAGGCCTTACTCACGTTAAAGTCTGGGGGTGTGCAGCATACGGGTAGGCTACCCGACACTGCTAAGATTTGAGTGCGTAGTTCCCTTTAAGCCAGTCAGGCCGGTTACCGGCAATCCTTATCACAGCCAGCAGAGGGAGCCCCCAGTTCAGTATAAATAGGCTAGGGCCTAGCTCAGGAAGGTAGAAGTTTCCAGACTCAGTGCAGAGAGGGTTCCCTCCTGAGTCCATGCATAGAAGTCAGAAGGGCATAGCTAATCAGCCTGAAGACACAGAATACCACAGAGGCCGATCAGACAAAGCAAGAGGTACTCAAGACAGCAGAGGAGGTACTAGATAAGGACAGCTTCAAGGGTACGCCAGATAAAGGGCATTAGACCTTGGAGAGAAAGTCACATGTAGCAGGACCAGTCAGGAATAGTGTGCAAGCCGCCTGTACTGCATCTCCTGTAATCAACACTCTGTATAATGCCTTGCTAAGACCGGCCATTCTGTACTCCCAAGAACCAGCTGTATTCACTGATATTCAGTAAAAGTTCCAGTTTTTGTTGGCTATCCTATGCTTGCTTCATTCTTTTACCATACCCTACACGGCGTGTCACCGTTTAATTGACACTGGCATCACGAACTTTTAATACCTGCCTGTTCCAGTATTTGACCAAAATTGAAGACGACAGTGGATCCCAGGTTAGTGGTCAATCTGCACTACAAAGCCCAGCATACACTACTGACCCCCTGGGACACTGCACTTACCATCCTTAGAACTGCATTAGGCCCGACCAAATATCGCTGTAGATTCTGGCGGCTACTGGGACCTGAGGTAGTAGGTTCAGTAAGACGTGTGGCTGTGGCAGAACGGCCACTTCCTCTCCCTGCACCAGAGGCTCCACCAACACCACCACGACCATGTCCACATCCCTTATTAGATGTTTGCCTCATAGTTAGCGTTCACAAAGCAAAGTAAAAAGTGGTTAAGGCCTCATGCACACGACCGTTGTTGTGTCCCGTGTCCGTTGTTCCATTTTCCGTGATTTTCTGCGGACCCATTAACTTTCAATGGGTCCGTGGAAAACTTGGCTAATGCACCGTTTGTCATCTGCGTCCGTGATCCGTGTTTCCAGTCCGTGAAAAAAATATGACCTGTCCTATTTTTTTTCACGGACAACGGTTCGCCGACCCATTCAAGTCAATGGGTCCGTGAAAAAACACGGAGGCACACAAGATTGTCATCCGCGCGTCCGCGTCCGTTTTCATTTGCATGGCAAACTTGACTTAGATTTTTTTTACTTTCCTTCATGTCTGGCGATCCTCCAAAAATAAAGGAAGACACACGGAAACAAAAACGGACACGGATCACGGAACAACGAAACCCCTTTTTGCAGACCGCAAAAAAATACTGTCGTGTGCATCAGGCCTAAGTCTGTTAAAAATAATTAACCGCCAATAAAAACCCTGATGTAGGGTATTGCACGCAAATATATATATTTTTTTAACTCTATATGACAGCGGTATTTGTGGCCTAAATGTGACACTCACTTATGCACGTCTAATCCTAGATGTGCACTATATGAAACAGATGGGTTTTTTTTCGCCCCAGTATGAGAAAGCCGTATTTGTGGCCTAAATTTCACAGTCACTTATGCACGTCTAATCCCAGATGTGCAGTATATCAAAGGGATTTTATAACCCCAGTAACAAAAAAGCTGTATTTCTGGCCAAAATGTGACATTCACTTATGCACGTTTAATCCCAGATGTGCACTATATGAAACAGATGGTTTTTTTCACCCCAGTAACCAAAAACACTACGTGACTCCAGCTTAAATAGAGGCTGGGTCACATGCTGCAGTTGGCCAATCACAGCCATGCCAATAGTAGGCATGGCTGTGATGGTCTTTTGGGGCAAGCAGTATGATGCTTGTTGATTGGCTGCTGTGCAGCCTTTCAAAAAGTGCCAAGAAAGCGTCGAACACCGAACCCAAACTTTTACGTAAATGTTCGTGTTCGGGTGCCGAAAAACCTAATGTTCAGTACGAACCCGAACTTTACAGTTCGGGTTCGCTCAACTCTAGTTGCTAGGGATGTTGCTAAGCTCTGACAAAAAGACATCGCTTCCTTCTCATTGGCCCACAAGCAAGATGCAGACAGGAATCATGTGTTCAGATGAAAAAATAAATCTAGAATATTCGAAATTACGAATATATATCACTATATTCTAAATATTCGCGAATTCTCGAAGTGCCGATATTCACGATTCGAATATTCGCACCCAACACTACTCCTGAAGTGAGAGTGCCTCACTGCTGATTATCTATCTATCTATCAATATTTATATTATTTACAGCCAGTAAAAGCACGGTCTGCTTGCAGCTTTATGTGTGACTGGAGTATACGATCTAATATAACTCAAGATGATTACAAGAAAAGTTAAAGTCCCCTCTTCCTGGTGTCAGAATTATAAAACTTTTCTTGTATCTTGTTTATCTGTTTATCAATTGCTTTCAATTTAATGGTTTTAATAAGGCTCTATTGCCCCCGCCTCGGATCCCGGGCGCCCGGCAGCGCGTCAGGCAGAGTGTTCCTTAAAGTAAGTGTTGTGTTTTTGTCACGCTCTACTTCCCTAAATTAATTATTGATAATCTGGACGTGGCGCTCGGAGATTCTGTTCTTGTGCCATCCACAATAATTCACATAAACGACACAAATTTGCAATGTTTCGCCGTCCAGAAGAAAAGCAGTGCGGCCGGTTAATTGGACACGTGTTTTGTAACAGTTAAGATAATATGTTACAAAGAAGCTGCGTGCTGAACCGGGGGAGAGCGGCGAGGACAGCGGATATGGAAGAATAGTCACATTACTGTATTCCCTATAGAGCCTGACTTCACTGAGGTGTGACTGCAGTGAACCCCAATATGCCCGTCCCCCAAATCCCACCCAAAGGAGTCCAGAAAGGTGAGCTATGGGGTGTTGCAGGGCCCTGTGCCAGTTACCTTCAGGATGCTTAGAAAAACGCCCCAACCTATACTGCCCCATAAGTGACGCCTTCAAAAATTCCCATTATTTTTATCCTAATTAATCTAAGATTCCCCCATAAGCTTCGATCAAAGATGCCCAAAAGGACCTGCCTCAGATTCCCCTATATATATATCTGCCTCAGATGCCCCTATATATACCTGCCTCGGATGCCACTATATATACCTGCCTCAGATGCCCCTATATATACACCTGCCTCGGATGCCCCTATATATACCTGCCTCAGATTCCCCTATATATACCTGCCTCGGATTCCCCTATATATATCTGCCTCAGATGCCCCTATATATACCTGCCTCAGATGCCCCTATATATACCTGCCTCGGATTCCCCTATATATATCTGCCTCAGATTCCCCTATATATATCTGCCTCAGATGCCCCTATATATACCTGCCTCAGATGCCCCTATATATACCTGCCTTAGATGCCCCTATATATACCTGCCTCAGATGCCCCTATATATACCTGCCTCAGATGCCCCTATATATACCTGCCTCAGATGCCCCTATATATACCTGCCTTAGATGCCCCTATATATATCTGCCTCAGATGCCCACAGAAGTGTCTGCAACAGGTGTCTTTATTAGTGCCTGCGTATGATTCCCCCATAAGCTTTTATCACAGATATCCCCTAAGTACCTGTCTCAGATGCCTCCTTATATATCTGACTCAGACGCCCCCCTGAGTATTCAAAAAATGTCTGCATAATGGCTGTACTTCATTGTACTATCATAACTGTAAAGGAACCACAAGGTTTTGGCTTCCCTAAAGTATCTTTCAGCCATATTATTACCTGTTCAGCTGCACAGCTAGATGCATTTCTCTCAGAAGCAGGAGGAATCTCCCTTCACCCAGTACTGTGTGCAGTGACCTCACAGCCAGTTAGGTGGAAGCAACACCCCTAGTGGCCATGACATTACAACTTTTTTTCAGGCGGATGCAGGAAGATTATTTAAATGAAGTAATTTAAAAATTTGCTAGTTACACCGTTCTCTATTAAATGAAATAAAATGGTGCGAGAGTAAAGACTCTTTAAATGCCTTCCTAAGATGTTCGCATAGGAGACTCTTAAAACTGAGGTCTAGATAAGTGTCTTAGCCTCAGACTCCTCCGTAAGTGCCCCCATACAGGTTCCCATTGATGCCCGCCTCACCCACACCTCCCTCGTGCACAGGCTGTCACTTGCTTCATTCACTTGGCATAAAAGTGTAAAAAGTCATCATTTGGGATAAAATTCAGCAAAGGACTGATAAAATCATTGCACGTGAGAAGTGTGGACACAGTGTAACATTAACCTTTTGATGATGGCTGGTTCAGTGGTGACCCCAGTAATAGGTTCGGAGGGTCCTAAGAGCTGGCAGCATACAAACTACAAGACCCGTGGCCTCGCACTGACGTACATGAATGCTGCATGTCAACAGCTAGAAATTCCAAATAAAATTTTAGGACTATTCATTTATTGCTATAGGTCAAGGGCCCCTATAACCTCGATCCTGATAAATTACCATGTAGTAGAGAAGGCGGAGAACTCTAACATCACCTCGACCTCACATCTACGAGGTCACGTCTTCATCCATTGCGGCCCCTGATTCAGATGGATGAAGAAGGTAAAAAGAATGGACGCTCTAATTTATATGGTAAAAACAATCGAAAAAGAGAAAAACATCACAAATGTGGACGCAAATGCTCCATATCACTATATACAAGAAGATGTATAACTTATACCAGCTGTACATATATAATTATATACAGGAGATACCCAGGTTATACCAGCTGTACATATATAATTATATACAGGAGATGCCCAGGTTATACCAGCTGTACATATATAATTATATACAGGAGATGCCCAGGTTATACCAGCATGGTCCATATCACTATATACAAGAAGATGTATAACTTATACCAGCTGTACATATATAATTATATACAGGAGATACCCAGGTTATACCAGCTGTACATATATAATTATATACAGGAGATGCCCAGGTTATACCAGCTGTACATATATATTATATACAGGAGATACCCAGGTTATACCAGCATGCTCCATATCACTATATACAAGAAGATGTATAACTTATACCAGCTGTACATATATAATTATATACAGGAGATACCCAGGTTATACCAGCTGTACATATATAATTAGATACAGGAGATGCCCAGGTTATACCAGCTGTACATACATAATTATATACAGGAGATACCCAGGTTATACCAGCTGTACATATATAATTATATACAGGAGATGCCCAGGTTATACCAGCATGGTCCATATCACTATATACAAGAAGATGTATAACTTATACCAGCTGTACATATATAATTATATACAGGAGATACCCAGGTTATACCAGCATGGTCCATATCACTATATACAAGAAGATGTATAACTTATACCAGCTGTACATATATAATTATATTCAGGAGATGCCCAGGTTATACCAGCATGCTCCATATCACTATATACAAGAAGATGTATAACTTATACCAGCTGTACATATATAATTATATACAGGAGATGCCCAGGTTATACCAGCTGTACATATATAATTATATACAGGAGATGCCCAGGTTATACCAGCATGGTCCATATCACTATATACAAGAAGATGTATAACTTATACCAGCTGTACATATATAATTATATTCAGGAGATGCCCAGGTTATACCAGCATGCTCCATATCACTATATACAAGAAGATGTATAACTTATACCAGCTGTACATATATAATTATATACAGGAGATGCCCAGGTTATATCAGCATGGTCCATATCACTATATACAAGAAGATGTATAACTTATACCAGCTGCACATATATAACTATATACAGGAGATGCCCAGGTTATACCAGCTGTACATATATAATTATATACAGGAGATACCCAGGTTATACCAGCATGCTCCATATCACTATATACAAGAAGATGTATAACTTATACCAGCTGTACATATATAATTATATACAGGAGATACCCAGGTTATACCAGCATGCTCCATATCACTATATACAAGAAGATGTATAACTTATACCAGCTGTACATATATAATTATATACAGGAGATGCCCAGGTTATAGCAGCTGTACATATATAATTATATACAGGAGATGCCCAGGTTATACCAGCATGGTCCATATCACTATATACAAGAAGATGTATGACTTATACCAGCTGTACGTATATAATTATATACAGGAGATGCCCAGGTTATACCAGCTGTACATATATAATTATATACAGGAGATGCCCAGGTTATACCAGCATGCTCCATATCAATATATACAAGAAGATGTATACCTTATACCAGCTGTACATATATAATTATATACAGGAGATACCCAGGTTATACCAGCTGTACATATATAATTATATACAGGAGATGCCCAGGTTATACCAGCATGGTCCATATCACTATATACAAGAAGATGTATAACTTATACCAGCTGTACATATATAATTATATACAGGAGATACCCAGGTTATACCAGCATGGTCCCTATCACTATATACAGGAAGATGTATAACTTGTAGATACTCTTGTGGAAATTCTTGACAATGGTATTAGGCACTTGTTCGGGTTTTCTCCTTTTATATCTATATGACAACCCCCTTTTTTACCACCCCCGACTTCCCGAATCCCATACCAAATAACTACAGACCACAGTTAGGATTATAATCTGCCACAGCAGCCGTTTATTTAAATAAATAAATAACATAACAGTTAAATAACCAAAACAATTAACCCCTGACAAAGGAGGTCCTAGAAGCCACAAATAACCAGAGAACTTAAACGAAAGTGGCGACTCCATCTTACCCCCAGCCGTTCAACCCAGCTCGGAGGCACCAACTGATGGCCGCCTTTAATTCCGCAATTCCAGATCCTCCATGAGAGTCCAGCCCCTCCCGCGGGGCCCTCCCATCCTCAAGTACCACGATATTTTCCAACTTCGAGGACCTCCCCCGCCTCCACGAACGTGCAGCTTGACTTAAGCCTGCGTGTCCCTCCACATCCGTAAAGCTTTCCCACCCCCCCTGAATCCCCAAGGACCATAATTCGATCCCCACAGCATTGAGGTGTACACCGTCCGACCTCCAAAAATTCCCGACCCCTTTCTCCAACTCCTCATGTCGACCGCAATAGCCCCGTTTTTTGCCATAAACCTGCCGACAGCCCTATTCACTCTTATACGGGCCCTCTTAATTCCCTCAACCAACCTAGCCCCCCTCCAGGACTGCCTCGGAACAATGTCCGACCACACTGTGACCAGACCTGGAAATAAGGCCCAAAGCCTGAGCAGATCAAACTTCACATCCCTGATGAGCTCTCTGAAGGGCCGACTACCCAAATCATTCCCCCCGACATGTAAAACTAAAATGTCAGGGGGACGATTCATCACCCCTCCCCACAACATACCTCTAACCCCTATCCAACGGACAGCTGCCACCTCAGCCCCAAAACAAAGTTCCCGCCCATTTTTTCTGACCTCAGCCCTAAGCACCCCCCAAAAAACATAGGAGTGCCCCATAATCCACACCAGGGCTGCCGATTAACCTGAAAATGAAACAATAGAGGTAGTAAAACTGCAACATCATTAACAACATATTAATCACAAAACCCTAGCCAAATATATGACCGGAACCGCGCCGACTCCCACCTCCCAATCCTCTTTATGACATCCTCGCTTAAACCCAAACTGGCAGCCTCTGTCGCTGCTCCTATCCAAAAGGAATGCCCTTAATACCCCTTGTCAACTATACCCAAGGCCTGCAAACATTTTTTAAACACCGCCAAAAACTGGAACCGGGATAGGAACGACCCGTCCTCATGCCGTAGAAAAAAGAGAAGTGGCGCCCCCCTCCCGCCCCTATTGTTCCCTACCACACTGCGAACCGGACACATGGTACAAACCGGCACCGCAAATAAAACGAGTTGACAACCTCTACCTTCCGGATCGGTTTTCGACCGTCGTACCCGCACAACCACCCTATCTGAATACAAATCCACATCCTCACCCCTAATTCCACCAGCTCTAGACACACTGCTGCTCACAAACTCCCCTAACCTAAAAGCCCCAAAGAACGCTAATGCAAACGCCGCCCTGAACAAACCCACTTCCCACACCAAACTACATATGAAACCCACCTTCTCACCCAAACCCAAAAGTAATCTAAAAGACACTGGCCTCCTCTAATCCTAAAGCTTTTTTCCCCTGCGCCATCCCTTTAAAACCTGTCGAACTAGAAACGTCTTAGTAATATCGACGGAACCGCGTAACCTGAAACCAAACGCCAAACCAGCCATGAAACAGTTCACCTGCGAAACTGACCACCCTTCCTCCTTCATATGCCCTAGCAACAGCAATAACGCCATCTTAACATCATCAACTCCCATGCCAAGCCGACTACCCCCCACGCCTTACCATATGCCGACCAAGTACCCGGACTCAACGAATTACTCAAAAGCCCCATTAGCGCTCCTCTAGGATCCCCCAAAGCCAATCCGGACACTCCAGACCCTTGTCCTCCGCTTCCGGTGCCAGAAGCCGGAATCGCTCCAACTGTGAACGCGAAAGAGCATCCGCCACAGAATTAGGCACACCGGCCACATGTACCGCAGCTACCCAAGTATTAATCGACAAACAGCGCAAAACCAAAAATTACAAGAGCTGAACCACTGGTGGGGAAGATGCTGATAAACTATTGATAGCCTGTACTACCCCTAGATTATCACAGTGGAACCGCACCTTCCTATTACCAAACCTATCCCCCCACAACACCACTGCCACGACAATGGGAAACAATTCCAAAAGAACCAAATTCCTAACCCACCCTCGCATCACCCAGGACTCTGGCCACCGCCCAGCACACCACTGTCCCTGACAGAAAGCACCAAAATCAACCCCCCCCCAGCCGCGTCAGTGTATGAATCAAAATCTGCATTGTCTCGTGAATCCCCCATCACCACCGACCTACCGTTATAACGCTCTAAAAACTCCTCCCACACCCTCAAATCCCCTTTTAACTTTTTCCCCAAGCGTATAAAATGGTGGGGCGCCGTCCCCCCCTGCCATAGCCGCCGTAACCGCTGCTAGCCGCCTGGAAAATATTTGCCCCATCGGCAGTATCCTGCAGGCAAAGTTAAGCTTGCCCAGCAAGGACTGCAGGTCCCTCAACATAATCTTTTCCCTTCTTTTTGCCCGACTAACCTCCCCTCTAAAATTCTCAAGCTTGTCCTCCAGTAGCCTACATTCCATTCTGACCGAAGCATAAAAAATCTTCCTAATAATGGATGACCGATGAACAACCAGATGTCACGGCTGTAAGTGAGCAACAAGAGCCTACACAGTGAATAGCAACTGACCGGACCCAAACTAGGGAGGATAAAGGGTGACCCCTGTCAGACCCTAAAAGCTCTCCCTAAGCTGCTATGCACATGTCCAGATCCGAATGGTGGATCGAGACATGCCCGCGTACCTAAGGCTGATGACCACTGAAACCCCTACAATAGTGGAAGGGGCACGGCCACCGGTGCCCTGCTCAGTATATGGACGGAACCGGGGTCGCCTCGGATCCAGTCAGCAAAGAAACAGAAACACACAATGTCTGAACACTTAACTGAAGGAGCTGCAGTGAAAACAGATCCAAAGTCAGCAGACAATATCCGAAGTACTTGCTTCAGCAGAACACAGATCCAGTGAAAAGATATCACACAGGTGAAGATACTCAAGCGAGAGATACAGCTCAAATGAAAAGTATAATCCGCACCTCTACAAAGGAGGAGGGGTGATTTAAAGGCAGCGAAATCAAACACAGGAGGGACAGCTGGGAGGAAGGAAACTGAAAGTAAAGACCTCATCACAGGGGTGGAGAAACAGGGCAGAGGGAACTCCTCCAAGCTCTAGTAGTGACATCATCACAGGGGTGGAGAAACAGAGCTGTGAGAACGTCTCAAAGCTCTGGTAGTGACACCAGACACATCAACCACTACCCATTCTAAAAAGGAACTAAACGTCTCGAAGTACGCACAAGAAACCGAACAGCCCATGGGCAGACATCTGTCCACAAAATAACCCCCGTCCCAAAAACAACCTAGCAAATGCATACTATCTGCATGAATCAGTAACAAACGAAACGCTGCCTCGATGTAAATTTTTGCTAACAACGTTCCCTGACCCAAACGCCTAACCCAACGGACAGCCGCATCAAATGACGTATACACCACTGAACATAAATCAGGATCTATACCATCATTGACCGACGCACCCTTCGGAAATGATAAATGATGAATGAGCTGAAACTTGTTCGGCTCCTTCTTTGGCACCAGCCCCAGCGGAGAAACCCTGAAGTCAGCCAACGGTGGCCCACTGAACAGGCCGGCCATCCGCCCCAAATCCACCTCCCTCCTCAACTTTTCCGAAACTACCCCCGGGTGATCAAGCGCAGACCTCAGGTTCTTGTGAACCAGCGGCCCTAACAGACGGGATACGGAAACCAAACTGAAAACCATTTTCCAACAAAAACGCTGCTTCCCGATTCGGGTACCTATCTAGAAACTCCTGCATCTTTTCCACCCGCACTGGCGTCCGGCCCTTTTCCAACGGAATCTCCTCCTCTTTGCCTACCACCCTTAAAACACCTGTTGGCCCCGTGCAATCCCCCACACAAAGTGCATTCATGTTTGTACTTGCACTTACCCCTGAATCTACAGTTTCCTTCATTGAAAAGGAAACATAATCCCTTTGCTGAGGCCACCGCCATAACCCCCGAAGAACCCCCCCTGACTCTCCTCGAAATGGCTGCACTAGCCGGGTCGGAGCCGTAACTTTTAACCACAGGCCAATATCCTTGTTATCCCACCGAATATCCGACCTCACCGCCTTATGCTGACAAAGCTGTTCGTCATAACGGAGCCAACCCACCCCGCCGTAAACCCGGTACGCCTCACCTATGGCATCCTGATAATAAAATAACGCCGAGCAGCACTCCGGCGACTTCTCACCAATAACGCTTGCCAAAATAGCAAATACTTGCAACCAATTGGCGAAAGTCCCTGGAATCAACCGGTAGCGTCGTTTTTCTTCTTCCTCCTTTTTTCCTTCTTTCCTCCTAATCTTATACAGATTAAACCGCTCCAAGGGGAGTAGTGAAAAAATTTCCACATACTCCCCCTTCCAAATTTTTTACTTAATCTCTTGCTTTAAATGGGCATCCAGCGGGCCCTCAAAGTGCACATACACTTCCCCACTCGCCCAATCATCCAACCTAGGCCTATCCTCCCCCCCCCCGCTTGAGTCTCCACAGAAACCGACGATACCGCACCCCCAACAGGCCCAACCCCCATACCTGGCCCCTGAACCCCCCCCCCCCAGGTTGGTAACGGAGACCCTCCACTCGCCCCCAAGGTAGTCAACCAACCCGCCAATCCCCCAAAAAACTGACCCAACCCCCTCCCCCGATCCTCAGTGAGCATACCACCCCCAGGCGAGCTAAGCTGAGATAATATGGGACCCCATGAAATCTCACAAGGCACCACGGGCGCTGTGACTCCCGCTGCCGCAGGTCCTGCATCCTGAAGATCCCTGGATCCCGATGTCCAGCTCCTGGATGTAGAAGGCCTCTCCTCTTGGACGGAGCTCCCTGATGTAGCAGGCATCTCTTCTTGGACAGCCGAGGATGCAGTCTGGACTACACTGGACACCCTTGCGACCAGAGAACACATGGCTCCTGCTACGTGGTGACCGGATGCCTCCTCACTCTGCGCTGCTGAGGGCCTGCACAGGTCTTCTCTTCCCCTCTGTGTAGCCCGACCGACCTGTTGAGCACACCGAGCGGACCGCCTTTTTCCAGGTAAGCTGGGCTGGACCGCAGATCCTGGTCCCGATCCAGTTGAAATCGCCGCAGAGAGTGAAGGAAGGGGCGTCCCACTCCGCATCACTGGATTCCTCCCGCAGCGAGATCGCATACCGACAGGCTGTGCAGGCGCTCTCCTTACAGAGGGTCCCTTGAGGGGCTCCTAATACGACGCCGAACCCTGCGGGTTCCTCAGGCGCGCACATTAGGGGGAGACTCAGCTGCTGCGGGTTCCTCAATGAATTCCCCAACTTGCTCACGCAGCCAGCCAGACCCACGCACCTCAGCCTCCCGGTGTAGTCACACCAACAGCTCCTCCACTGACAGATCCAAGATAGACATCTCTCACACAGGTGCTCGTTTTCTGCCTGAACCCCAAAATGGCGATTTTCCCACAACTCCTCACCAATTTAAAACCTTGCCCCACCCACCTCCGCTACTATAACTACAACTCCTCCCACGAACCACTGTCTTCTTTTAAAATTAACCCTATCTAACCTCCTCCCTCACTCCTAAACCATTGTCATGATGGCCTACCCCTAACGCTGTGCTCCTGGTCCGGCCCCACTTGACGGTCTTGCCTACAGAAGTCTTTCCATGTTCTCTCCTTTCCTGAACTTTCTTCTCATCTCTGATGCCTCCAGTCTCTCCACATTTCTTCTTCTGCTTCTCCTTCTTATCTCCTTGATGTGAGAATTTCATATTTAACTTTTAGAAGTAACTTCAATCAGATGTTTTGAATTCCTAATGAAGGGAGCGGAGAGCAGATGTTACATAATTACGCCTCACCTCGGGGTCTCGGGGAGACTAGACACCCTCTTGTGAACATATGCTTAATGTGAAGAGTCTGTTTAAGATGAGATCTCGTTGAGGAAACAGACGTTACTGATAATGTCCTGGAAATTCTCACTTGTTGAGAGGTTGCTGAAGGATCTCGTTAGAGAAAGTGAAGTTCTGGTAAGTTTAGTCCATTTCATAGTGGTCCAATAAGATGTAGATGTTCTTGTTGTGGATCAGGGTGGAGATTACTGTTATTTTTTACATGGAACATGGTATACCGTGTTTTGCCTATTGTCATCAAAAAGAAAATACAGAGCTAGCAAACTTTAACTTGACACTTAAAGGGATATTGCCTATTTTCTCCTGTCGAAACAGAAGGATGCACAAATGGGTGGGTTCAGATGACTTTCCTCTAATGTCAATAGACACTGTAATATCAAGTGTGGTATCGTGTGAAATGGATCATCACATGGAGGAGCAAGGGCACCTCCTGTGGGTGACCAGCGAGATGCAGGGCAGTCTGAAATTCTTAGTAGCAGAAGTGCCCCAGGGTTGACCTGTGACTCTGAGGTCCCTGAAGTCATTGTGGATGGGACTACACTGATTGAATGCAGAGTGGATGCAGTGAGCTTCCCTTTTTTTGCCTGGACTTTGAGGCTCAATCAAATACTGTAGACTTTTCCTGTTTCTTTCAGATATCCAGGCAGCTATGAAATGCCACAGGTGGAAGCATATCCAGTCCGTCTCAGAAGAGTGCTGGGGCACAGAAATGCAATTAACCCTTTCCATATGCAGTAAAGTCTATTGCCATAAACATGTGTTTACCTTACCGTCTCAGTCCAGCAAGGATGGTTCTCAACCTTCTGTAAATATTTAACGTTTTCTTCCCTCAGGGAATAATCCTTAGTAAAGTTTCTGTTCTTATGAATGGTGTTTTCATGGATAAGGCTTCTGTTTTGGCCGACTTTTCAGTTTTGGACAGGTCTTTACTCTAGATCTGCTGGCTAGAGGGATAAGGCTTCTGTTTTGGCCTACTTTTTAGTTTTGGACAGGTCTTTACTCTAGATCTGCTGACTAGAAACTAGAAAGCAGTGCCAGAGACCAAGAACCACCAATTTAATTGTTTCTTATTCATATAACTTTGTGGGATACATAGTGCACAGATCATCTCAGTAAACATTTAACAGATTGTAAACCATAGCATTAACTCTTAAGCAGTGAACCACCGGGTTATTGCATCTACGGTAGGTAGGATATGTGTGTCCGTTACATACTGAAACCTAGCTCCCTCTTCTAGACAAGCTGGACCGAGGTAGTGAATACCAGTTGTACTCAGGCGGTGATATAGAAGTGGCTGTAATTTGGCACAGTTGCATGTATCCCATTAGACTGAATTCCCACAAATGAAGTGAGGGTGCAGCTAAGAAATGCATCAATTACTGCCCTGAGGAGCAAAGCTAGGAATCCATAGGAGCGGCACAGAAGTGACGGAGGTCAATTACTGCACACATATTAATCTCATTATACAGGGAGTGCAGAATTATTAGGCAAGTTGTATTTTTGAGGATTAATTTTATTATTGAACAACAACCATGTTCTCAATGAACCCAAAAAACTCATTAATATCAAAGCTGAATATTTTTGGAAGTAGTTTTTAGTTTGTTTTTAGTTTTAGCTATTTTAGGGGGATATCTGTGTGTGCAGGTGACTATTACTGTACATAATTATTAGGCAACTTAACAAAAAACAAATATATACCCATTTCAATTATTTATTTTTACCAGTGAAACCAATATAACATCTCAACATTCACAAATATACATTTCTGACATTCAAAAACAAAACAAAAACAAATCAGTGACCAATATAGCCACCTTTCTTTGCAAGGACACTCAAAAGCCTGCCATCCATGGAGTCTGTCAGTGTTTTGATCTGTTCACCATCAACATTGCGTGCAGCAGCAACCACAGCCTCCCAGACACTGTTCAGAGAGGTGTACTGTTTTCCCTCCTTGTAAATCTCACATTTGATGATGGACCACAGGTTCTCAATGGGGTTCAGATCAGGTGAACAAGGAGGCCATGTCATTAGATTTTCTTCTATTATACCCTTTCTTGCCAGCCACGTTGTGGAGTACTTGGACGCGTGTGATGGAGCATTGTCCTGCATGAAAATCATGTTTTTCTTACCTTGCAGACTTCTTCCTGTACCACTGCTTGAAGAAGGTGTCTTCCAGAAACTGGCAGTAGGACTGGGAGTTGAGCTTGACTCCATCCTTAACCCAAAAAGGCCCCACAAGCTCATCTTTGATGATACCAGCCCAAACCAGTAATCCACCTCCACCTTGCTGGCGTCTGAGTCGGACTGGAGCTCTCTGCCCTTTACCAATCCAGCCACGGGCCCATCCATCTGGCCCATCAAGACTCACTCTCATTTCATCAGTCCATAAAACCTTAGAAAAATCAGTCTTGAGATATTTCTTGGCCCAGTCTTGACATTCAGCTTGTGTGTCTTGTTCAGTGGTGGTCGTCTTTCAGCCTTTCTTACCTTGGCCATGTCTCTGAGTATTGCACACCTTGTGCTTTTGGGCACTCCAGTGATGTTGCAGCTTTGAAATATGGCCAAACTGGTGGCAAGTGGCATCTTGGCAGCTGCACGCTTGACTTTTCTCAGTTCATGGGCAGTTATTTTGCGCCTTGGTTTTTCCACACGCTTCTTGTGACCCTGTTGACTATTTTGAATGAAACGCTTGATTGTTCGATGATCACGCTTCAGAAGCTTTGCAATTTTAAGAGTGCTGCATCCCTCTGCAAGATATCTCACTATTTTTGACTTTTCTGGGCCTGTCAAGTCCTTCTTTTGACCCATTTTGCCAAAGGAAAGGAAGTTGCCTAATAATTATGCACACCTGATATAGGGTGTTGATGTCATTAGACCACACCCCTTCTCATTACAGAGATGCACATCACCTAATATGCTTAATTGGTAGTAGGCTTTCGAGCCTATACAGCTTGGAGTAAGACCACATGCATAAAGAGGATGATGTGGTCAAAATACTCATTTGCCTAATAATTCTGCACGTAGTGTATATACAGTATATATATATATGGCTCTAGTAGCCTAGGTTGGTTATTAAAGGGTTAATATTTCTCAGCCATAGTATACCGGCAGACCGGTTCAATAACTCTGTCAGATGGTATATTAGAATGGTGTAGCCCCGGAGCGCTGCGCTCATACACCGCAGAGAAGTCTTCAGAGAATCGAGCTGTCAATAACTCTGAAATTATCATCATCATCAAAATGTGCAATGCTTTGTGAAAGTTTTCAAGCCCCCTCCCTCTGGGGTAGGTATAGGTAGGTAGCTTTTAGTTTGGCTGGAGGGATAAGGATGTATAGTCTAGAGCAGCGATTCTCAACCTGTGATTGAGGGGTACAGGCCACAGGTTGAGGGGGGATGTTGGGAGTTCCTTCCGACCTTCAACGGTATAGCCGTCCATTATAAGGGGATTGGTATCACTGGTCACACTATAAGGGGTCATTTTTTCTACTGGCAGCACTATAAGGGGGCATTAGCACTACTGGGGAACTATAAGGGGGCATTAGCACTACTGGCAGCATTATAAGGGGGCATTAGCACTACTGGGGCACTATAAGGGGGCATTAGCACTACTGGGGCACTATAAGGTGGCATTAGCACTACTAGGGCACTACAAGGGGGCATTAGCACTACTAGGGCACTACAAGGGGGCATTAGCACTACTGGCAGCACTATAAAGGGACATTAGTACTACTGGGGAAATAAAAGGGGGCATTAGCACTACTGGGGCACTATAAGTGGGTATTTTTTTTCTACTGGCAGAACTATAAGGGGGGCATTAGCACTACTAGCAGCACTATAAGGGGGCATTAGCACTACTAGCAGCACTATAAGGGGGCATTAGCACTACTGGCGCACTATAAGGGGGCATTAGCACTACTAGCAGCACTATAAGGGGGCATTAGCACTACTAGCAGCACTATAAGGGGGCATTAGCACTACTGGCGCACTATAAGGGGGCATTAGCACTACTGGCGCACTATAAGGAGACTATTACCACTGGGTGCATTATGGTTGGCTCTGCTACTATTGGAGGCACTTTAGTGGAATTTTTATTACTGAAGGCATTATGGTTGGCTCTGCTACTAGCAAGGGCACTATAGGGGGAATTGTTACTACTGGGGGGCATTATGGAGGGCTCTATTGGGAATATTATTACTACTATGGGCACTAAAGTGCATTATTACTTCTGGGGCACAATAGGGACATTATTACTATTGGGGGGCATTGTATGGGGCACTATTACTACCAAGTGCACTCTGGGAGAGAATTATTACTATCGGTGGGACTTTTGGGACACAGTATCATCTTAGCACAATTATTTCTGGGGGACGCTTTGTTTATGGCACGATTTAGCTGGGTGCAATTATTTTTGAGGGCACCATATGGCAATAATTATTGGGTGCTATCTGTGTGCTAATAGTATTTTCAGGGGGATTTATCTGTTTCTTTGTGCAAAGTTCTGTATTTCTGTGCAAACTGAGCAGCCATGGGCCCCGCCATATTGGCCAAGTTTCGACTGTATGCAGGGGCCAATATAAAAATTATATTCACCTAAACATGAGGACCATAGGCAGAAGTCATGGGGCCACCTAGCAAAACCTAGCATGGGCGCCTCTGTCCCACCCAGTTTCCCAGTATGCATTGGCAATAACTCCCAGGCAGGGGCGTAACTACCATAGCGGCAGACCATGCGACTGATATGGGGCCCAGGGCAAGAGGGGGCCCAGTCGGGATCATCTCCTCTTCTACTGGAGGTGAAAACTTGGTCAGGACTCTACCCTCTAAAGGAACAACTTTCAGCAAATGAGGCAGTGGAAAAAATGGCGCAAGGGTCATTGAAAAGGGTTTAGGCGGAAACCCTTCCGTCCTGTGTGGGGGGCCTGGGTTGATCCTTGATATGGGGCCCTTACTTCTCTTTGCATGCCACTGGCCAGCGCAAAGAATAACAATCCAGGCTTGTGATAAATTTATATTTCTTTTATTAAGCGGAAGAAAATTGAATTAAAAAAAAATAATTAACAAAAAAGTTGCCCTCCATCTCACCCACTTTATCAGACTTTTATGTCACAAAAAGTGGAAGAGGTGCTTTATAAATATTGCTCTCATTCTGAAAACTGACAAAGCTGGCTGTCTGCAGTCACCACTAGGGGGAGCTCAGTGCATAGGAATTTATACAATTACCATTTACTGGAATGGAAGCTGTAATAATCCCTTTATATTATGCTGCCCCTAATGGTGGATGCATAAAAATGAAATGTTTTCATGTCTGGAAAAGATGATGGAATTCAGCTCCCCTTTCCCCCATATCCCATAGAAGTTGCATTGTCTGTCTCCATTGAAGGTAGGCCACTGTCCATAGGACGTGAATCACAATGAGGACATAGTTTATATTTTATTCTAGGAATCAAAAAGTCCTGGAAAACCCATTTGGATCAATAGGCAAGGCTTAATGGAGGTGGGTTGTATCTGTACTGGTGGAAGCGCAGCTCTGAAGCACAAACTGCTTCTCTAACAATGGAATACTCTGCAGACTGAGAGAACAGACGCATTGGGGAGCACACAGAAGATGTAATATATGGTTGGAGGGATCCTGTACACTCCCTCTAGTGTAGGTTGTCATTATACACATTTCAGTCATTTGATATAATTAATGGAAATGATCTAATGTCGTGTCTGCAGATGTGCAGCTGCTGCGTATCCAACCTACGGCCCCCGGCATTCGGATACCACCTGCACATCACTCTCCCTGGTAAGTGGTTAGAATCCCCACACAGCATCACTATATTCGGATGGGGGGGGGGGGGGGTTGCTAGGACAAATGCAATCACTCGTATCGTTACACAGTTTTGTCTACACAGTGTTAAAAGGGATAATGTTTGTTTAAATTCATTGGTAATAATAATAAAAAATAAAAAAAGTTAAAAAAAAGCATAAATTCTAATTATGTGCAGCTCCCCCCTCCTCCCGTATAACAGGCTCTGCTCAGAAGCATTGCTCCAGTTTTTGAACAGATGTCAAGAAGCAGCCTCGGTGGAATCTGCTGCAAATGGAAAAGAAATAAGAAGAGGAAGAAGGAGACTATAAAATGCTACTGACTTACCAGGATGGAAGATTGGTTCAGCCACCTTTAACAACACATCCCATTTCCCTCCATTAACAAACACACAGAGATTTCAATTTTGGTATAAAGGGCCGTAGCGACCAATTTAGTAACAATCCTGGTTGATCACGGCGCTCTGTCTATTCTGGCTGGTGGGGTCGTCAGGGGTTTATTCCTTGCTCCACCTCCTGGAACTCAATTAATCTCAAACAATTCAGACAGCACTTCAGTTTTTTATGATGCTTGATTGATTTTTATTGGCCGGACATGGTGGTACACAAAGCAACGTTTCGGGCACGTAGGATGCCCTTCATCAGGCAGAAGAGTGTCCACTGGACTGAGGAAGACATTTCCTTTTTACACTTGCATGTAACCGAATAATGCCAAAACATAACCCCCTGATGAAGAGGGATCCTGGAAGGCGACCCAATCATTTTAATTCTCCCGTTGTAATTCCACCTTACCCTTGGCTGCGCTCACCGACCCAAGGGCAGTAATCATCAATATTATGCCCCTGCAGGCCTTCTGGCCCTAACAGGAGCCCCCAGGATTCAACTCACCAAACCTCCTAAGATGCACGCCCCAAAGAGTCATGCACCTATTCCACATAGTTTTGCCTCCCAGGATCCCCTTTTTACCTGCCACAAAGGAGAATCGGTGACACCTCACCTATGCTCGTCCTGCCACACCCGAACCGCTGTCTCCAACCCTGCTTGTAAGCCAAGTGCCATCCCAACCCCATTCAGATGAACACCGTCTGCATGTAAAAACTGAGCAGACGCCTCTTCCAATTCCTTATGGCGCACAACAAACCTCCCTTGCCGCCGCACAAATCGCCCAACCTCCTTGTTCAGCTTCACCCTAGCTTTGTTGATGCAATCTACTGATCTGGCAAACCACCATGCCCGCCGTGCGACCACCTCGGACCAAACTACCAAGCCCAGAAACTCTGCCTATAGACGCAACAGATCCAACTTGATGTCCCTTATTACATCCCTCGAGTGACGCACCCCCAGGTCGTTTCCTCCAACATGAAGCACCAAAATGTCTGGGCGTCTTTTTAAGGCAACATAAAAACTAAACTCTTGCAGAACCTTACCCCACAAGAGGTCCCGCAAACCTATCCAATGCACTTGTAACTCATCGGTCGAAGAACCTAACTGCCTTCCGTTCCGCCGAATCTACTCGCAAGGCTCCCTAATATACATAAAAATGCCCAAATATCTAGGCCAAACACGATGATGACCCTGCAACAAAACACAGAGGGAACACATCATACGAATACTCCTACCGCCATCGTAATCTCTTGAAAACACCAACCCATCCCCCCAGCACCCTTTAAAGCAGATGAGGGCGTACATAAGAACGGAAACGCCAACTCCTAGCGACCAATACGTTTAATTGCTGCATCACCTAAAACCCACCTGGCTGTCTCTGTAGCCGCCCCAATCCTAAAAGAATGAGAAGCAAACTCCCCTGCCGGCAAACCTGCAGCTGTCAAGCACTTCCGGAAAACCACTACAAACTGAAAGCGGTGCCATCCTGATGCACTAGCAAAGGTTCCTGCCCCTCCGGACGATACTGCAGAAATTCTTCAACACACCGAACCGGACACACCACACAGCCAAACAACGGGCATAGATTAATTTGCACCCCTTTTCCTATCTGGTCCGTCTTTGACCTTCTCAACACGCACTGTAATCCATCAGCCCCCACACACACATCTCTTCGCAACAAACCCTCTACCCGCTTACAACTGCTAGACACCAATTTCGGAAACCCGAAACGCTCCAAAAAACGCGAAAGAAAAAGCCACCCGAAACAAACAAGCCTCATACTTTGACGTTCAAACTACCTGTATCATCTTACACAAAGTCTGTAACACCGAAAAAGAGACAGGCCGCTGGGTGTCCCTTGTAGGTGCACCCTTCCGGTAGCCCTTCAAAGCCTGGCGAACCAAAAAACCTTTCGAAACATCAACAAACCCCGTAATTGCAACCAAAAACCAACTGCTGCAACCTTCTTGGACACCGCCGAAAACTACGCACCGCTCTCAAAAGACAACCCCAGCAAATACAGCAATAACTTTTGAAATTCTTCCACAGAAAAGCATTCCCCTACCCTATCTATCAGCTTTTCCCACTGAGACCAAACTACTGTGTAAGCTGCCCACGTATCGCTACTGACAGATCGCCGTATCAAGGACACCGACACCCCAAGGCCACGCTCCAGAAACACTGAGGACAAATCAGTCTTTTCTCGTCCGCTCCCGCCCCCAGTCGACAAAAACTATCCCACTGGAAACAAGAAAGAGAATCGGCCACTGCATTATCGACTCCAGGTACATGCACCGCTACAAAACATGAATTCAGTTCTAACCTCGAAGAACCAGGTGGCACAACAGGCGCAATACCGGCAATGAACTAGCTGTTTGCGAATTTATAGCTTGTACCACCCCTAAATTGTCACAACAGAACCGCACCCGTTTGTTCCCCCACAACTCAGTTGCCAATACAATTGAAAATAACTCCAACAGCACCAAATTGGATAGGAAGCCAGCCTTCCGCCACTGCTCCGGCCAAGGGCCTGCACACCACTGCCTCTGGAAAAAGGATCCGTAACCACACGCCCCAAAAGCATCTGTATAAAGCTCCAAATCAAAACTTGACACCGGCACCTCCATCCAAACTGAACACCCATTAAACTCACCCCAAAAACTATCCCACACAGTAAGGTCCTCCTGCACTTCAGCTGTCACTCTCACATAATTAAACGGTGCCGTTGCCCCCGCCGTGGCCAAAGCCAACCGTCTGCAAAAAACTCGACCCATCGGCAAGATAAGACAAGCAAAGTTCAACTTCCCCAAAACTGGCTGCACCTTCCATAGTATGCAAAAACGTGGAGCACACCCGAGAACCAGCCGGGCCTAAGAAAAGGAAATTATCCAAATAATGCAATGCAGAATTCCATCCCGACTCCTGCTTCACTACCACTCCAAAAATGAGCTAAACGTCTCAAACAGAGAACAAGAAATTGCACATTTCATAGGGAGACAGCAGTTTACATAAAATTCGCCTTCCCAACAAAACCCAACAGATAAACATTATCAAACGGAACGCCGCTTCAATATCTGTTTTCTCTAACAGGGCCTCTTGCCCAAAATGCCAAACCCAACTCACCGCCACATCAAATGACGTGTATGAAACCGAACATAACTCCCGCTCTATCCCATCGTTAACAGAACTCCTCCCCGGATGATCGATGAGGCAAAACTTGTTTGGCTCCTTTTTTGGTGCCAAGCGAGTGACTCACGCGCCCCTCTCCTGCTGGTCCCCACTGCTGTAAAGGATTCCTCCTGCTGCGGCAAGGGCCAGCTGCTGAGCCCGCCGCCTGCTGCACCAGAGGGTCCCTGCTGGGGCTCCACAACAGGACTCCAGAGCTCCGGGGGAAGAGACCTCCGGGCGCGAGCACGCCCTGACAACTCCACCGTCGACCATTCTGCCCCTTGGAGATCTGCTTGTAATGACTGTTGCAGCCATTCGGACCCATGCTGCACTGCCACTGCCTTTACTGCAGCCATCAATTCTTCAAGCTGCGACATGCTGCAACTTCAAACCTTACTACCAGGCAAGTGACTGCCCCTGCCCCTCACTTGCTTAACTACTGCCCGTCAAAGCTCCCTTGTCCCACCCTCCCCTTGACCAATCCCTATCCTGCATCCATTTAAAAAAAAAATACGTAACCCCTTCTAAGCCTCACACTTTCCCCTAAGTCAAGCCACATTCTGCTACGACTGCGCCCCGCTCCATCTCTCTTCTTTTTGAAAGGAAACCCCGCCCGGAAGTCACTTCATTAGCAACAGTGACAGTAACGGGGTCTGTATTGTGGCTTCAACACCTGGGGTATTGCTGAATAAAACCTAGAACCCTAATATAAATGCTAAAGGGGGCCTCCACTTTGGATAATTCCTACTTGTTAGAAGGGTCCCTTGCCAATGTGTGTCCTTCCGCTGAAACCTTGATCGATCAGCTGTAATCAACCTGACAAAAAGTGTTTAATTTTCCTACAGCGCTGCCACAGGGGGAATGAAGCATTACATGGTGTCCACAGGGGTTTCCAGCTTCAGCCCATGGCCTATCCACAGGATCAGATTTGTTTGGCTCCAACTGTCGGTACCGCCATCGATCAGCTGTTTACAGGGGCTGCAGTGATCATGCGAACACTGCGGCCATTTCTTTTGTTTACTTATAGTCAGAGGTGATGGCAGGGGCATTCACAGATCTCATAGGGCCCCATAGCATCACTTAGTATGGGCCCTCCTGCCCCAGCTTCTGAGTATGTGTGTGTCAATCCCTCCGAGGCAATGCAGATCGAAAAGTGCAATGGCTGAGATTTCTGACAAATTTAGTTGTTTTTTTATTAATTTAATTCAAAACAAACTAATAAAAAAGTTGGTTTTGGCCTCATCCACTTTATGTGACTGTTTTGCTGGAAAAAGTGTAACAGGAGCTTCATAAATATGTCATTCATTCTGACCACCATATTTGCGTGGTCAGAATGAGCAGCCAACAGGCATAAATACATTAATTAATCTCCTGTTTCCTGTGCTGCGAATCCCTCCCGCTCTGTACTGCCGTCCTCGCTCGGCTTCCTACCTTCCCAGGTTGGGTCACTTCATCGTCCACCACCTCCTCTTCCACTTCCTCACTCTTGTCATCCTCCTGACTTGTTGACCTAACAACAACCTCAGTTATTGACAACTGTGTCTCATCCTCATCATCAACCTCTTGAGACACTAATTGAGGTTGACTTATTGGCAACTGTGTCTCATCATCATCATCCACCTCGTGAAACACTAATTGCCGTTCCTCACCATCATCTTCTTGTGGATGCTCAAGAGTTTGGGAATCAGGGCACAAGATCTCCTCATGTCCCTCTTCAAGCGGATTTGGCGACAAGGCCAAATCAAGGAATGGCAATAAAAAGAGCTCCTTGGAATATCCGAGTGTGGGTTCACTTGTCTGCCAAGACTCTCCATGGTGGGAGGAAGGAAGATCAGGGTGAGGATTCTGTTGACCAAACTCTTGGCTACTGAGACTGGACTTTGTGGAAGACAGGGTGGTGCTAAACCGACTGGAAGCATTATCTGCTGCAATCCAACCGACCACCTGGTCGCACTGGTCTGACTTTGAGAGTGGTGTACCGCGCCGCCCTGCAAAGTACACTGGATGTCACAGATATTTTTAGGCACTTAGGCGCAGATAATGTCACTGTCTGAGGCGGCCAAACAATTGCAAGCTATTTAGCGCAGGTTGCGCTAAAAATATATATTGCTGCCAGATACAACTGTAGTCCTTAAAAGGACTTTTGGATCTCTAACAATTCCACGCAATTTAGTGCAGGTTGCGCTAATAATTATATTGCTGCCAGATACAACAATAGTCCTTAAAAGGACTTTTGGGTCTCTAAAAAAAAAATTCTGAAAAATATTAGTATTTCACTCCCTACACTATCTGTCCCTTCTTCATCACAGCTCTCCCTGACTAAGACTGAGCCAAACACGTGTCAATCAGGTGCTATATAGCACCCGATGACGCGTTCCGGCCAGCCAATCACTGTAATACCAGTAGCCAACACGGCTACGGCATTACAGTGAATTGCAGCACTTACCAGCACATTTATTGGCTGCGTAGCAGTCAATAAACGTGCAGGGAGGAGACTCGGGCATCGCGCTCAAGCACACGCGGTGTTGGGTCGAACTGGTGTTCGACTGACCATGCTCGCCCAACACTAGTGATGACGTAATCTCGTGCCGCACGAGATTTTGCTCCAGATCTTCAAGCAACATGGCGGCGGCCTGCCGCGAGCAAATGGAGGAGGTAAGTATGATTTAATTTCTTTTTATTGTTAATTTTACACAGTTTTTACACTCAGATGCCGCAATCATGTATGAACGCGGCATCTGAGGGGTACAATGATGGGGCAGTGCTATCGCAGCTCCTTATCATTGCACCCGCTACTTACAAAAAAATGCACTTCATGACGAATCAGCCGAATCAAACTTTTCAATTATCCGCTCATCTCTAGTTGTGATCTAGTTTTAGCTTGGACTGAAGGAGGGGGGCAAATAATTCGTATAACAAACAAGTTATACAATGAGTTAAAAAAAAGACCTAAGTACAATACGATAAACCTTATGAACCCCCAGATGCCAGAAACGTCCTTACCCTGTTCACGATAGGGCCGCCCCAGTGCTTAATGAAAAGATAAAATATGACTTTCTTGTCTAGAAGCCAAATTGCATTCTAAATCCAGACAATTGTTGGCTTCTGCTGCTGCAGACTGGCATTGAGAGCTGTCATTTAGCCTGATAGTTACACCCAAATACTTAATTTTTTTACTTCAGAATCATATCCTGTGCAAATATATACCTGCTTCTGATGTTTTCATGGTGTCGCTGGATTTCCCCTTTAACACAATTTCCGTTTATAAATTCTCAGATTCGGGTGGAAGCGATTCTGCTGTAAACCTGAGGTATTAATAAACCCTTAACTGCACATTATCTTTCACTATGTTAAACTAAAATCATCTCATCTACATCCTGGGGTTTTTATCTTCGTTCCCAGGTTGAGATGACGATGCTCCCCTCCAGCTCTGCAGATGAATAAGCGAAGCTCCTACTGTGAGCACCTACTGGGAAACCTACCTTCCTGCACAGAAGAAACGCAGTCAGTCTTTTTATCTCTTGCAGCATCAGGAGCTTAGATCTGAACATGTCTCCGGAGGCGTTCAAAGACTTCCCATAAAAGCGTAATGTTTGCTTTTATTTATCATGCAAATTTTATATTGTTTGCCGAATCTTGACTGATACGGCCGCCCGCACCTTTTACTTCATTTTCTGTTTCATAAAGTTTGCAAATATTGACTTTCTTTAAAGGGAACCCGTCATCAACTTTATGCTGCCCATACTTACAGCAGTATAAAGTAGAGACAGATGAGTTGATTTCAGCGGTCAGTCATTTAAAAGTTAAAAGTAAGTGGTTGCCGAGAACCAACATTATAATCATTGCAGACTGGGCCTGGAAAAGAGTCACGGCCACCTGAGAAGAGTCCTGGTTATTCATGACTTCCTGCTCTCCTGCCCACCTGCTGATGTCTGACCGTCTTCTACCTAGTTTTCTCCCTTTCTCTCTAGGAGAGAACTGCCAATCATCAGCAGACGGGTGAGAGAGCAGGAGATTAGGAATAACCAGGACTCTTCTCAGGTAGATTTGACTCTTTTCCCGGCCTGGGCTGCAATGATTATGATGCTGGTTCTCGGCAACCACTTACTTTTAGCTCATGAGTGACACACCGCTGACATCAGCATTTCTGTCACTATTTTATGCTGCCCTCTGTGAGATTAGCATAAAGTTGTTGACAGGTTCACTTTAAAGAAGAAGAGAACTGAAGCTATTAGGAGGAGACAGGATTTAAAGACCTGTACATCTCATTTTAGAGCTCATCTGTCACTAAAGCTCTTTTCACATCTAGGACAGTAAAACCTTTCTCACTGTTTGTTACAGGAATGTGAATGTAAGCTGTTATCGATCCATCACATGACAGACACCAGTGGCACCCAACAGACCGAGGTCTTTTAGTGTAACACATGGATTGTTGACCCTGTGCCTACTGTATGGATTTGACTTGGAGTGACTCCTGACAACATTTTCAAGATGGACCCATAGCTTTCACCTTTTCACTCCTGTACAGGAATCTGGACTTTGCTGAAGGGGCCACCAAGATGCTACTTGTAGGAGTAGTCTCCATTCAGAGACTGCCGACCCAGGCGGGTCAAGAAACACTGATTCCTGGCACCAAGGGGACAGACAAAATCATAGTCAGTGGACAAGCCATGGTCAGGGCGGTTAGAGTTCATGCAGTATGGCATTCAGGCAATAGATCAGAGCAGATAGAGTTCATGCTGTATGGTAGTCAGGCAATAGGTCAGGGCAGGTATAGTTCATCCTGTATGGTAGTTAGGCATTGTGAGGGCAGAAAATACTGAGTCAATACAGTAATCCGGTTGAGGTCAGGCATGGGAGGTCAGAACAACATAATAGAGCACCTTTGCAGAACTAGTCAAGCTAGGAACCTGTAGGTCAAGCACCTTCATATCAGGGAAGACTCCCTATATACCGGTACCCAGGGAATGCTGTCATTGGATGGGAACAGATTATCCCCTGTGCCCATTAATAACTGGGGAGAAAGCGCGCACCCACTTTTAAGCAGGAAAATAAAGTTGTGTGTGTTGCACAATGTCATGCTTGGTGGCCCAATTCACACTAGAAAATAACATTAGTTAATGTGGACCGTTGTATGAACCCAGCCCCATACTGGTTTTCTTCTTATTTCGTTAACAAATCTTTGGGCCTCTTCTGGGACTTGGGTCTGTGGGTGGCTATTACTGCTGCACCCCTTATAGCTATGCTCCACTCAGATCCGAGAGGATGCCCACACTAACTGCATAGAGGGCATTCTAGATAAACTACCTATGCATCTATGATCCAGCCAATTGTTTTTGCGGATGCATTGCCTATGGTGATATGCTACATGTATGGTGGACCTGTCCATGTGTTCTATGCTTTTGGCCTCATGTATATTGCCTGGTCCATACCAATTCCATACCTTTCTAAAAGGGATGTGCTGCTCCCCATCATCTATTTAGTGACCAAACAATTGACCACACCTGGAAGAAACCATCTCTGGAAGCAACCCTTTCTTAGATTAAAATGCGTCTGGTGTCAGATGTATCTGGCCTTGCATTTCCCCTACAGTGGCCACTGCTGGTGAAATGAAGTATTACATGCTAACCGTTCAAATGAATGGTCAACCATGTTATGCATGGATGGAGGTGGTCTGCCAGACCAAGAACCACTTCTTTGTTAGCGGTTCTCCTATCTAGCTGGGAACCTCCATTTTGATGTTCCATAGACATAAGTCCTTCAAAGGCTAAGAAAGGCATTTCTCTTAGGGATCTTGTACCTACACTTGGAGAAGGTGAAGGCAATCCTTAGGAGTGTGTGACCTTTGCGGCTGCAAAGAGTGCATCTACTCCCTAATTTAGCAGGTGCCATTGCTGCCAACATAAAAGCTGTATGGCACCTCCATGCAACTTTGTCGCCCCTCCTCCCATAGCAGGCAGCTATTTTACCCAAGGCTCAGCACCACCTACCATCACAGTATTGCACTGGTTGCAGCAGGATCTGTCAGCAGCTTGGGAGAGGTGAGACTGAGGAAAAAGAGATGATATTGGGTGGACCAATGAGACTGTGGTGTGGGGGGAGGAGATATGATACTGGGGAGGACTGGAGATCAGGAGAGATAATATTGGTGGTAGATATGAAACTGAGGAGAGAGATGATGATACTGGGAGGAAGAGATCTTACTAGGGAGAGAAATGACTGGGGGGGGGGGGGGGATTATAAATAGGAGGGAAATAGATCTGGGAAGGAGGGGAGACCTTTGGGATACAAAAATTGTCGGGGGAGATGATACCTTAGGGGAAGAGGACTAAACCTGAGGGAGAGGGGGCAGATGATTACATGCAACAGACAGGGATAAGGTCATATCTTGGATGGGGGGGGGGGGCTGATACCTTTAGGATGGGAGATGATACTGACTGGAAGGATGTGAGATGATCTTAGGTCAAGTGAAGAAGAAGATACATTTGAAGGGGGAGATCCTAAGGAGCAGAGACTATGTTCATTTGGTAGAGGAAGGAGACAGAGTCAGAGAGTAGAGTATGGCTGTAGGATCAGACTACACAGGGTTGTTACCATGGAGACACATAGGGAGCAGTATATAAAAAAAACTTTAAAGATTCAAAAACAATTTCAAAGCTGCCAACTTTTTGGGTAAATGCATTGTGGCACTTAAAAACGATTTGTTGCGATGGTGGGCATATTAGTTGTCCCAATGTGTGGGGCGCTAGGTCTGTCATAAAGTCCTACAACGACCCTTTAGATGATGTGACACGTAGTTCTCCAAATGTAGAAGACCTGGAAGTTTAATTTCCTTTGATGATAGAGACAACTATTAACTCGCCTCAAGCAGTAACATTTCTGAGCGGATCTCTTGTCTCTCTTCCTAATGGCCGTGGATTAATATTCCGGCCACTGAAGGCAATGGCAGAATTATCCTCAAGAAGATTTTGTCCCAATGTAAATGAGAATTCGAGCTCTTCCGGAGCGTGAAATTCTGTTTGTGATTATGAGTCATGTAGCGGCCGGCTGTAAAAGCTGCTGGCGCGTCTTCAGCCTTAGGTTGCGGGAGACATAGACGGAGCCATTTGGCAGAGTTACTAATGGGTTTTAGACCACATTTTACACAAGGATAAATTAAACTCTAAAACCTCAAGTCAACTCACTTTCCAGAGAGAGATGTCAGTGCCGCTAACCCTTCTAAAAGCATTTCCCCCATGCTTTACTTCCTTCATTTCCTTCTCTACTGTACATCCAGGAGACAAAAACAGTGACTTCTATTAGCCTGCTATTTCCTAAATTTACTTGGATTTGGCATGTTGTGAGACATGCATTTACAAAATGGTGATGCAGCACAATCATAGAGATTTAGGTGAATGTCCATAATCCTTTCTTCAACCTCCTGGTCCCCAAAAATTGCAAAAAAAAAAGCATTTTAAAAAGAAAAATTTAAAATGTAGAGACGTTGCAGCATTATTTGTATACTACATGAGGCAGTAGTCATATATACCAAGGACTGTTTTTCTTTAGGAAGGTAAAAGGAAAATGCAAAAGAAAAAAAACCCATAAAAGGTCTTCTAGGGTAGGCTAGGCCTGGATCTTGACTTCTCCTGAAACAAGTTCATTATCTAAGATATCTGGAGACAAGAGGTGACCTGGTTCACAGTGTGCTTGCCCCAGCAGTTTTGCTTCTGTGAGAAGCAATGTTTTTAGGTGAGATAATCTTTTTATTATGGCTTACTTTGCCTGTATACCTTGTGAAAATAGAAAGGCATGAAATCCTAGTAGGGTGCATGGACTTCTATGGACTTCTCTGAGCTTGTAAGAGGCCTAATAGGGTTGTGTGCATGAGCCATAACTTGGCACCAACCCTCGCACCCCTCTGCCTCCAGTAATTGTCTATAGGCTTGGCGAAGTGTGCATGTATTCGGAAAGGGGAGAAAGGCACTGCCACACACTGTCACGAACCAGAGGGTGTGAACCAACTGTGCCACGTGTCCTACCTCCTCTAAGGGCATTGTCTACGTGAACCCTTGGATCTTTACAGTACCGATGATGGTGGGGATAGACTTTCCCGAGGGGAACACCAGGTTGCTACCTCTTGAGACCAGGAGGTACCTGACAAACATGCCAGAGGTGCAGACGTTGTCAGCAGGCCGAGTCGTTACCAGGAGCAACAGAGCAGGAGCGAAGGATGAGGTAGAGGCGAAGTCAGACAGGCAAAAGGCAGGCGGTACAGGTAGAGGTCAGGCAATCTGGTTCGGCAACAGGAGAGTCAAGGCAAGCAGGCAGGGATCAACAGGTAGCAGAGTCCAGGAATACAACTACGAGTCAGGAACACAGGACCACCAGCAGATATCAGGAACCTTAGCAGGACACAAGGACCTTGACACTGAGGCATCTGGGAAGGGGGCTTAACCACTTATATATGTGCAGGAGGGCTAGGATTGGTCAGCGAGGTCACGTGACCCAACCCATAAAGCCCAGGAAGTGACGCACACCAGCACTTAAGGAAGTGCTGCAGGAAACAAGCAGCAACCATGCTGTGGCCAGGGCTGGGAGGAAACTGTGTAGCGGATCCCAGAAAAACAGTACCTACACAGAAAGAGCCCAGAACTGCAGAGGTGAATGGGAAGCACTGGCCGCAGATCACCGCTGAACACAGTGCCCGGGACTGCGGCGGTTAGCAGGGGAGCAGCGACGCACAGCAGCCGCTGTTACACACACCTTTAGCGGTAATTTATCTACCCAAAATAATGCAGATTCCGCAGAGCATCGGAAGGTCCCCACACATATCAGATGGACAGCCGGTGACACAGGAAGCGGTGAGTATGGCTAGCCTTTGGCTCTGATGACACTGGCGTCATGAGTTTTGTGCTATGGATCCAAATGTGACTTATATTAGGGTTCGTCGGGGCTTTCATGGCTTCTGTAGTTTTGGTGGGAAGAATATCAGACCCACAACTTGTATATTAATTAATGATTTGGTGAAATTTGGATCTTTCTAGGGGCTGTCCCAGAATAGTAACTCATCATCTATCCACAGGTGATTGCTGGGGTCGTCCACAGGTAAGTGGTGGTCGAGCATGCACACTACTGCTCCAGTCATTCTCTATGGGACCATTGCACATAGGGGTTAGAGATGAGCAAAGATTACAAAAATTAGTAAAGAAATTTGCTTCGGGACGAATTACTTCGCCATTAAGCGTATTTCTTTGTAAGTAGCAGGTGCCGTCCCCGTCATTGCACCCCTCAGATGCTGCGTTCTTCGCTGATCGCTGCATCTGAGATAAAAAATGAGGGCCTTCAGGAGTTAACCAATAAAAAAAAAATCATACTCACCTTATCCATTTGAGCACGAAGAGTAGGGATGAGCGAATCGACTTTGGATGAAACATCCGAAGTCGATTCGCATAAAACTTTGTTTCAATCATGGCCGAAGTCGATTCGCTCATCCCTAGCGAAGAGGCCACAGGGGCCATCTTGAATAAAGATCCTGCACGAAATCATCATAGCCGGTGTGGTGACGTCATACGTCACCGTACATGAGATTTTGTGTGCGATCTTCAATCAAAATGGCTGCGGCGGCCTCTTTGCGTTCAAATGGATGAAGTGAATGTGATTTTTATTTTACCGCCATTTCAGAGAAAATTGATTAGTTACCATGAAGCACACGGAAATTCGGCTTTGTGGCGAATCAAATTCTCCTGAAATTCAGATCGAAGTGGCGGTCTGAAGAGGTGGTCTGACAGTGGCTTACTCCCCATTCACCATTAGTGTGAATATGCAGTATACAACCCAGTATGCATCTTTCTGGAACATCCTTTGAAATTCAAAATTACTATGTATTTCTGTTCTGCTGGATCATCAGATTACGACTAGAGATGAGCGAATTTTTCAAAAATTCGATTCGGCCTGTTCACCGATTTTTTTTTTAAACAATTCAGTTTGATCCATATTTTTTCGCAGCGAATTTCGTAAAAAAAAACAGCTATTTCCGGGCTGCAAAGAGCCTGTATAGTGGTGTAGAACATTGTGCCTTGCAGTAACTCGCATAGGGAGTCTGCTGTGGTAGTGAAACAATACTGAATCAGTATGACATGCAGATGACAGGCGTCGCTCTTAGAATCACTGCGCACTTCACTTATTTGGGCAGTCACTGGGCCAAAACTGACCAAATAACTCAAGTATGAACTCAGCCTTTCAGGTCGATGTTAGCGCCAAGAAGAAGCGCACTCCTTTTACACCGTCGTCAGCTGATTCCACATAGATGTCTACAGAACCTGTTCTATTAAACGCTTATACAAGTAGAGCCCCCGACAGAGTGGAGAGGGTGTCGGCAGTAAGTTTGTGTTGACGTCACTGATTATTTTGTCCTTCCTCTGATCTGTCAGAACAATAACCCCCAAAACAGATCCCATCTGTGGAGCATCCGCCTTCACTCGGTCAGTGTTTGGTCAGTAATCCATCAGTATTACTAAAGCAAAAAAAAACAGGAGTGGATCCAAAACAGAGATGACACGTGAATGGAATATTTGCATGTCTTCTGTGTTTTGTACCCACTCCTGCTTTTGGCAACCAAATCATAAGTCAATTCTGATGGGACCATACAGGCCTTACAGCCAGGGGCGTAGCGTGGGGTGGCCATTGCCCCGGGCGCAAAATTGCAGGGGGCGCCAGACAGCAAACACTTCAATGAGGGTTATGGGAGCCTATGGCTCCCGTCCCCTCCGTTCTTCCTCATAGGCTTCAGGCAAGTGGCCTGAAGCCTATGCGGCAGTAGAGCGAGCGTAGTGTCTAGAATATAGTTGATCCTGGGAGGTATGATGTCAGGGGAAGAGGCGGAGTCTCGTCATCCAGGGGGCGGGGTCTAAAGCTGTGCGGGAGATTCTACAGAGCAGGAGCAGAGTGTGCAGGTAAGTATGTGGAGGACAATAGTGACTGTTATTTTTACTTGGGGGGCTTTTTGCAGGGGCTGAAGGGAGAAGGAATCATCTTTGTACTGGAGACTGTATGTTAGAGGGGTCTGACGAGAGGGTAGTGGGGGTGATATTATTTACATGGGACTGTATGCTGGAGAGGCTGAAGGCAGGGGGTGATATTATTTTACATGGGACTGTATGCTGGAGGGGCTAAGGCAGGGAAGTGATGTGTCTTACATTGGACTGTATGCTGGAGGGGCTGAAGGCAGGGGTAGTGATATATTTTACATTGGACTGAATGCTGGAGGGGCTGAAGGCAGGGGGAGTGATGTATTTTACATTGGACTGTATGCTGGAGGTTAAGAATAAAGAGAAAATGATGGACTGGCACTCTGTATGTGTGGATAAAAACAATCCTAAATACAATGTAAGGTGATCACGTACAATTTAATTAGAACAATAAGCAATAAAATACACAGTAAAATTCAATAGATGCAAATGTCACCTAGGGGTATATAAATGAATAAATAGATAAATCGCAAGATATAACTAAGGGTCGGTGGTATGAAACAAAGCAAGCGAATAATACAATGATTCTTTGAAGAGATATTGTAGTCTGTTCCCTACTCCACAGACCTCTTTGAGAAAAAAAAAAAAAAAAAAAGGAGGAAAGTCCTGTCTGACTGCAGATAGTGGATCAATGTCCAAATTGTAGGAGCAATGTAATGCAGTTTTGTATTGTTTTGAACCCTGTATAGGGTCTTACCTTCTCCTTGGTCGAGGCAAAATATGTGGAAATACAGCCTTCCAGACCTGGATGTTGAAGGGAAATGTTCTTTTAGAACAACCGCTGCTGCGTTGATTATCTCTGGCTTGTTCGTACGGACGCCAGCATGTCACGTAGTCACGTCTCAAGCCGTAGTATGTAATTCACCGCTGAAGGTATCGCGGGACTTGATGCCGAGATTTCGGATGGAGAAAACTATGACAGGGTTCAGAGCGCTCCAATCTTTCGGGAATAATGACCGAAAAGATATGGTTCAAATTTTCTGCAGATATTTGTAAAGAGGCCTCTTTGTTGTCCAAAAGGGAGTAGTACGCTGTTTCACGCCAGACGCGTTTCGGGGACCTCTTACCCCTTCCTCAGTGGCAGCTACTCTCCCATCTTGGACTGGCTATTTATAGACCGCCCAGGTCTGTCCAAATTAATGGTATGGAGTCAGTAATCCAGGATTCGGCTTTGTTTCTGTAAGTGCAGCTTTTCATGCGTTTTTTTCAACTGCATCTGATCCTGCGTTTTTTTATTTCCTATATGCGTTTTTTTGGGAATATTGTATCTTGCAGTAAATGGTCACCACCCAGAAGAGATGATAATTATATCATGTTGCTTTTAAATAAAAATGAATAAATAACTCTAAAAACGTTTAAAATGTTAAGAAATAATGATAAAATGCTTAGACATCAATGGATAATAAAATCTGGAATATAAAATCAATATGGAGCACAGAAATATGTCAATAGAGAAAGAGTTATCAATATGATTTAATATTCAGGGATTTGATCTGTGATGATGATGGTAAGGAGGTGTATGCTGGAGGGGCTGAAGGCAGGACAAGTGATGCATTTTACATGGGACTGTGCAAGAAGGGCTGGAAAGCAGGGGTGTGATGTATCTTACATGGGACTGTATGCTGGAGGGGCTGAAGGCAGACGGCAAAGAGAGGGAGTGTGATATTATTTACATAGGACTGTATGTTGGAGGGGATGAAGGCAGGAGAGTGATCTACCTTACATGGGACTGTATGCTGGAGGTGCTGAAGGCAGGGAAGTGATGTGTCTTACATGGGACTGTATGCTGGAGGGGCTGAAGGTAGGGGGAAGGTTGTATCTTACATGGGACTGTATGCTGGAGGGGCTAAAGGGGGGGGGCATCATTATTACTATAATACTACAGAGGGGGCCATTATAATATTAATAATAATACAGAGGAGGAAATAATAATAATATAGAGGGGCCAGTATATATTATAATTATACAGAGAGCATTATAGTTATGGGCATTACGGGGAGGTCTGTTATCTGAGGATGATAGTAAAGTGAGATATCCGAATAAATTTCTGTGAAACTGACTACATAGGATATCTCTATAGTAGTTCAGTTTGTCCTCCCTCTCAGCGGGTGTAAAAAAAAAGGCCCCCATTTTGGACCGGTAGCGAGGGTCCAACAAGGTGGAGGGCCAGAAGTCATCCCTCTGCCAAAAGCTGACAATTCGGCTGTCACTACGCAAGCAAGTGAGCATGCATCGGGCCATTTGAGCAAGTGACTCGAAGGGACTCCCTGCCTCCATCTCCACTGCATACTGCCACGGGGTGTCTGTGTCCTCTGCCTCGTCTTCTTCATCGCCCTGTAGCTCCTCTGGCTGATCCTACTCCTCCTTTACTGTCACCTGTGTAGAAAAACCACCCATTTCGCTACACATTGCTTGTGCTCCAATGTACTCCTCCTTCTCCAGTTCAGCCTCCACAGGGCTCATGTGGCCATAAGATGTAGGCGCCACGTCTCCAGTCCCCTGACCAGCCAGATTTACCAGCATCTTTTCCAGGATATGAATCAGTGGAATGACGTTGTTCATCCCGTAGTCCTGACGACTGACAAATAAAGTGATGTCCTCAAACGGCAGGTGTCATGCATGAGCTGCCACTGGCTAATATCGAAGTTACACAGGGGAGTACCTCTGTCCACTTGGATCATAAAGAAATGGTTTATGGCCTTTTACTGTTCGTATAGTCGGTCCAACATATGGAGGGTGGAATTCCAACGGGTGAAAGTGTTGCACATCAGCCTATGTTGGAGGACGCCGTTCTGCCGCTGTAGCTCAAGGAGGGTGCGCTTTGCGGTGTACGAGTGGCTGAAATGCATGCAAAGTTTCCTGGCTATTTTTAGGATGTCTTGCAGATGGGTGAAATACTTTAGGAACCGCTTGACAACCAGATTGAACAAGTGTTCCATGCAGGGCGCATGGCTTAGCCCTCCTTAACACAGTGCAGACACCATGTTCTTCCCATTGTCAGTCACCATGGTTCCGATTTTGAGTTGTTGCAGAGAAAGCCAGGATTTGATTTCTTGTTGAAGGACACAAAGTAGTTCCTCCCCTGTGTGACTCAGTTCGCCCAGGCAAACGAGGTGCAGAACAGCGTGGCACCGCCGTGCCCTGCACATGTGGTATGCTGGAGGGGCATTGTGAATTGTCCCTGCAGTGGAGGATGAGGACATGGTGGAGGATGAGGAGGTAGAGGCGGACATTGTCACATGACCAATGGTGTGAGAACGTGGAGGCGGAAGCAGCGTCACCTGACCAAGTTGCTGGTGTGGCTGTGCAGGAACCACATTCACCCAGTGGGCCGTAAAGGACATATATTGCCCCTGACCGTAGTTACAGCTCCACGCGTCGGCGCTGTGGTGCACTTTGGCAGACACCGACAGGCTCAAGGACTGATCCACCTTCTGTTCTACATGTGTGTGCAGGGCTGGTACTTGCTTTTTGGCAAAAAAATGACGGCTTTCGACTCTCCACCTCAGCTCGGCACAAGCCGTCAGTTCTCTGAAAGGTGCAGAGTCCACCGAGTAGGTGATTTTATCCCCAAAACTAAGCACTGACTGACTGCTACCGCCGCTGCCTCCGTGAACCCGTGCACCGCTACTTCCCGGTCAGGTAGGCTCCTGCGAAGCGGGTGGTCTACCCCGGGCATATTTGGTTCCCGACCTCCCACTGCTGCCTCCTTGCTGACTCCCGGCCACACTAGCGACTTGCTGGCTCCGCTGCTGCCTCACGGACAAGCTGCCACCCTCTTCTCCCATTGATGAAGCCCCTTCGTCACCCGGCTCCCAAGTGTGATCAGCTACATTATCATCATCGAGTACTGTCTGCACGTCACTGATGTCCTCCTTAACAGTGTTCTTGTATCTCGTCCTCACTGTATAGTGTAGCTGAGCCCATAGCATACAATACTTCTCTGGCTGAGGGAACAGAAAAGGACAGAGGTAGGTTCTGACGAACCCACTGACTCTTGGTTGGGGGTGTCTGATGTCACTTGCGATGAAGTCGAAGATCAAGTCAACCATTCAAGAACCGCTGGGTTGCTGGTCAAGACACGACCGCTAGATGACACTGGGAGCTCAGATTTCTCAAAGTGACCCCTACTGCCACGGCCCCTTACTCTGCTGTGACCTCTGCCGGCGCCAGAAAGATTTAGGCCTCTGCCACTCCCCTGTGCAGGGCCTGGCACTTCTCTGTCTGACATACTGTTAGATCAAATAAGTAAATAAAAAAGGAAAAGTAAAAAAAAAAGGAAATTAAAACACCCCAAAAAAGTCTGTAATTTTCACACTTCACCACAGAACGACTAATAAGCCCTTCTTTTTCCCCCACTAATGCACAAAAAGGGCTTTAGAACATATATCTGCACCGCTGATTGGCAAATATATTTTTATTTTGCCACTAATACATGCCACAAAAGGATTTAGAACATATAACTCAGGGGCATAACTAGCATAGCGGCAGACCATGCGACTGCTATGGGGCCCAGGGCAAGAGGGGGTCCAGTGTTAGTTGGGATTATCTTCTCTTCCACTGGGGGTGAAAACTTGGTCAGGACTCTGCCCTCTAATGGCACAAATTTTTGCAAATGAAGCAGAGGAAAAGTGGCCCAAGGGTCATTGAAAGGGGTTTAGGCAGAAACCCTTCTGTCCTGTGAGGGGGGCCTGGTTTGATCCTTGCTATGGGGCCCTTACTTCTGTGTGTAGGCCACTGATATAACTGCACCGCTGAACGGCAAATATATTTTTCTTTTGCCACTAATACACAACAAAAAGTGCTGTTATTTTCGCACTTCACCACACAACGGCTAATTGCCCTTTTTTCCCCACTAATACAATCCAAAAAATGCTTAAGAACATATAACTGCACCGCACAAGGGCAAACATATTTAACTTTTTCCACTATTACATGACAAAAAGGGCTTTAGAACATATAACTGCACCGCTGAACGGCAAATATATTTTACTTTTGCCCCTAATACATGCCACAAAAGGCTTTAAAACATATAACTTAGGGGCATAACTAGCATAGCGGCAGACCATGCGACTGCTATGGGGCCCAGGGCAAGAGGGGGTCCAGTGTTAGTTGGGATTATCTTCTCTTCTACTGGAGGTGAAAACTTGGTGAGGACTCTGCCCTCTAATGGCACAAATTTTAGCAAATGAAGCAGTGGAAAAGTGGCCCAAGGGTAATTGAAAGAGGTTTAGGCAGAAACCCTTCTGTCCTGTGAGGGGGGCCAGGTTTGATCCTTGCTATGGGGCCCTTACTTCTCTGTGTAGGCCACTGATATAACTGCACTGCTGAACAGCAAATATATTTTTCTTTTCCCACTAATACACGCCCCAAAAGGCTTTAGAACATATAACTGCACCGCTGAACGGCAAATATATTTTTCTTTTGCCTCTAATACACGACAAAAAGTGCTGTCATTTTCGCACTTCACTACACAACAGCTAATTGCCCTTTTTTCCCCACTAATACAATCCAAAAAATGCTTAAGAACATATAACTGCACCGCACAAGGGCAAATAGGACGTAGAAATATTTTCTTGTAATAAACCCTGTTAATGGCTGTAACACCCCAATAACAAGAACGGTTTGCTAGCTTTACAGAGGGCAATGGCAATTGGGTGCCCAGCCAGTGCAGCAAGGTGTAATAGGATTGTTCCTATTACCCAGGCTGTAACCTCCCCGAGTGAACCCTGTTCTACAGAAATGCTGTGGATGATTCCTCCCTATCCTTTCCCTACACCTTGAATAATCTTTCCCTGCACCTGTAAATGCTGTAAATGCTGCTGACGTCTCTCCCTGCACTAAGTACACTAGAAAATGGCAGAATCCAAGATGGCTGAGGCTACTTATAGGGCTGTCAAATCAAAGGGCTGGCTGTCTGCTGATTGGCTGCATGCATGGCATCATGGGTGATCCTGCCTTCCCAGAGTTCCTTGCTCCATGTCCTCATACGTGCAGCATCCATTTTAGGAAAAAATGTGATTCGTTACCATGAAGCATAAGGAAATTCGGAGCGAATCAAATTTTTCCTGAAATCCAGATCGAATTCCACTTCGTCAACTTCCATTCGCTCATCTCTTATTACGACAATCTGGATTGAATTTCTTGATAATTCTGCCCGATACATTTGGTACAAATACAGGCACCCTAACAAAAGGAGATCTCTGAACTGGTAATACACATGAAAGAATGACAGCGCTTGTCCGCTCCCCATCAACCACCACTAACTTCATATATTTTCCAGGACTCTCGTCCATAAAAAGATGAGAAGCTACAAAGTCAAGTGTTTTTTCTCGTCCGCTTATTGACTCACTTCAATCAATAGAAGCTCATCGCTCGTCTGAAGAAGTCTGCGCCGTTCATGAATAACCTTCTGCTCTCCTTGCTGACACCGGGGAAACATTTTTGATTTTTGCAATAAAAAAAGCTAAAAAAATTGTAAATTATTTAATAAAAAAATATAGGAAAGGCAGCGGAGAATGTCTTCAGTGCTGACACACAACTTGTTTGCATCTGATTGAGTAATGTAAGTTGTCGGCGATTACGACTTGTTTGCAACGTGGCTGCTTTTTTAAACTACACGTACAATAAGCTTTCCATAGTTTACAATGGGTAAATGCGCCGTTAGTGCACAAGGAGTGCTTTTTTTCCCCACCCAGAATTTAATTCCGAGTCACAATTCTTGACATGGCTGCAGCTCGGAAACCAAGGTGAAGAGCCATAGGCGGATTACCCCAAATGAAAGGGTTGGTCCATGGGCAGATTCCATAGTAATAAAAAACTGGAAACTGTGGCAAAAATCTAAAAGGTTGCCCTCTGTTTCACAACAAAAATACCCATCTGAATTTTCCTTCATGTGAATATGACCTTAAGCTAGGGTTGCCTCCTGGCTAGTATTCCACCAGCTGTCGGTACTGGTATTTTTTTTCACCAGTCTATTGACTTGACAGTATTTTCTCTGCTCTGTCTCCATATATGGCTTAGGAGTCCCTGCTCTGTGTCCATATATGGCTTAGAAGTCCCTGCTCTGTGTCCATATATGGCTTAGGAGTCCCTGCTCTGTGTCCATATATGGCTTAGGAGTCCCTGCTCTGTGTCCATATATGGCTTAGGAGTCCCTGCTCTGTGTCCATATATGGCTTAGGAGTCCCTGCTCTGTGTCCATATATGGCTTAGGAGTCCCTGCTCTGTGTCCATATATGGCTTAGGAGTCCCTGCTCTGTGTTCATATATGGCTTAGGAGTCCCTTCTCTGTGTCCATATATGGCTTAGGAGTCCCTGCTCTGTGTCCATATATGGTCAGTGCTTCTGGGAGTTCCTGCTCTGACTCCATATATGGTTTGAGAGTCCCTGTCCATATATGGAGTTAGTGCTATGAAGGGGGGTAATGTCAAGCGCTGTCAATATGCCTGGGGACACCCCTGTGTATTTAACTTTGATTCAGTCTCTATTTTCAAATTGTCTCTGCCAGGTCTCAAAGCAACAACCTTCTGCATTGAAGGCAAAGACTCTAATCACTGAGCCGTAGAGCTCAATGCTAGCAAATGGAAGATTTTCTATGTATAAAATCCTCAGTAGTAATTTTCCCATGTATTATGTATTCAGATGTACAATGTACTGGAATCTACAGATATATCTCTATATATACCAGGACATTGTATTGGATTTTTTTCCTCTATATATCAGGAAATGTTATTTTTAATTTTTATTACCGGTAATTGCAACTATTAAAATAATAGAAGAGCCATAATGGAAATGAAAGTCACCTAATGGACCATAATGAGTATAAGTCCTCATGCACATGACTATATTTGTTTTGCAGTCCCCCAACCACAGATTCGCAAGATACGAATACCGTCTGTGTGCTGTCATCATCTGTACATTCGTCTTCTGGACCTAGAATGGCCTACAGACCCATTGAAGTCAATGGATCTGCAAAGAAATGCGGATGGCATTTTAATTGTTCTTCTGTAATCAATGGTTTTGTGATTTAAAAAAAAAATGTTATGCCAAGAAACTTCTTGCAATTGATAATAAAAAAAAAATGTTCTGATATGTATAGAAACATAGATTCTTGTACATTGTATATGTGAATACATAATACATGGAAAAAATTAGATTTTTAGCCTTAGCAAATCATCTATTTACTAGCATTGAGCTCTGTGGCGTTTGTAGTTTTTACCTTCAACGCAGAAGGTTGCTGGTTCACTGCTTAATAAATGTTAAATACACACTGATGCCACCAACATAAAAAAAAAAATTATTATCAAAAATAGGCGCAAAATTTAATATCAGATCAAACCATTGGTGTTAAGCCAGGCCTCCTTTTATCCATGTAAAGTTGGCCAGTACTTATTGTTGGGAAAGGTGGCAACCATACTTAAAATGTGGGGTTTGACGGATAGGATGGCATTTCATGCTGTGATTCCTGCAAAAAGGTTTTCCAAAAAAAGCAGTAAAACTGCTGCATTTCACCACAACTTAATAGGAATTGCAGCAACAATAGGCATCAGATTTTTCCTCTGTGTGAACATGACCTAAAACATGGGGTCTGATAGAATGGCATGGTAACATGGTGCAAAAAACATGGTCAAATGGTATGGTTTTATAAAAAAAAATGCATTACAATCATAGGAATTGCAATCATTTTTTTTGTTGCTTTTTTTCAGTTTATGTCATGCACACATGCAGGTTTTGATGCAGTTTTGAAGCTAAGCACAGGAGTGAATGAAAGAAGAGAGAAGAAGCTTAAAACCCTATCTCCGTCTTCACAATTGCTCCAATGTAGTTTAAGTAAAATATGACAAAATTGTGCAATAAGTCTTGATTAAAACTTCCTGCCCTTTTGTGTCTACAGTTTCTGCACAAACGTGTTCTTTTTGTCTCCATGGTAACAGACTACAAACCCGGTGTGGTCTGATCCTGCAGCCATACTCTATTGCATCTGCCCCCTGCATAAATTTGGTAGGATAGCAAGAAGTGGTGGTTAGATAACAAGGGGGGTGACAACAGGATCAGACTACAGAGGATTTGTTTGTAGTCTGTAACCATGGAGACACATAGATCTGCATAGGAGCTGTAGAGACAAAGCAATTTTGACAATTTTGCACAATTTATTGACATAAACTGCATGTAAAGGTGCACATAAGCTCTAAAGGGGTTGTTCCTACCTGATGAAGTGATGCATATAGCTTGGATATGTCATAATTTTAAGATCGGCAGATGCGAGCTCTGGGTCGCCCCGGTCCCAAGAACGAAGAGGCCCAGCTCTGCAGCTCCATCATTATCAGGACTGGAGGTGGTCTAAGAGGTCGGAGCTCCGCTGATCACAAAGTGCTGGCCTATATGTGGCCTGGTGATATGCATCAGTTTATCAGATGTAAATACCTTTAAGGGTCCATTCACACGTCCGTTGTTTCTTTCCTGATCTGTTCCGTTTTTTGCGGAACAGATCTGGACCCATTCATTTTCAATGGGTCCTGAAAAAAATCGGACATTGTGCTGTCCGATTCTTTTCAGGACCCATTGAAAATGAATGGGTCCAGATCTGGTCCAGATCTGTTCCTCAAAAAACGGAACAGATCAGGAAAGAAACAACGGACGTGTAAATGGACCCTTAGTCTTTCCTTGTAGTAGTAAAAAGTACACCTTCAATACTCCAGACCACCAGAAAATTTACAATAAATTCCTTCATTGTCCTAATGTAGTGTCCCACTAAGTAAATGTGGGCACTACACAAGGGTCAATTGGGCCACGTTGTTCCCACCTCCTGTGGAACAGGGTCATTGTATTTTGTATAATGTTTTTATGTGTATTTTTCATGTTTTCACCTGTGCCAGGCCTGTTAGGGGTAGTTCCTCCTCCTAGACAGTAGAGGGAGCTAGGGAACCCCTTAGTATTTATGGTCAGGTCCAGCTCAGGGAGAGTCAGTCTGTGTAGAGTCAGAAGTGAGTGTGGACTTTAGCTAGGCAGCATCTGAAGTGGAGCTTCTGACATGCAGCTAGATAGCCCTGGCTCCTAGCTTGCCACCAGGAGAAGGGTTTACCTCCTGAGGAAAACAAGTTCTCTTAAAGGTGCAGTGCAGAGCCAAGGTTTATTTCCAGCCAAACAGAGAGCTGAAGGGCAGAAGGATATTTCTACAGCAAGGATTTTGTCACCACCAGATCTTTGAGAAGTTCTGATAGACGTTCTTCAGTACCTCCTGCATGATCTTCTTTTGTTTTGCTTTTGTTTTGACATCTCTCCTCCCTCTCCCAGCTGTCATCTATTAGCAGTGATTGCCTCCCTATATATCTCCTCCCCATACTGCCTCACCTTGCGGTTTATATTACATCCTGGATTGTGTTCTCTGCTAGAAGTTGCTACAGCTGGGTTTTCAGATAAGTCTATTTCGGTATTTGTTGTTTTCCTGTTGGCTTGGTTCTAGGTGACCCTGACTCCCTCCGTATTAAGTGCAGGGAGCTTGTGGTTGTGTCCCCTCTTTTTTAAAGCCTGCCTGTTACAACCTGTTTACATGTGGAACTGACCAAACACTGTAAATATTTGAACTGTTTCAGTAAAAGAAAGTTTTGGTTCACTACAACATCGTGTTCCTCAATTATTCCTACCACAAATCGGTGTTCCACCGTTACCGGCACTGGCGTCACGAACTTAAAAGGATCTTGCCACTGGCACATTAAAAACCTGCAACATCCAGGGCACCTCACCTACCATCAGGCCTGGTCCCTATACACAAAGAGTGCCCCAGAGGACCCTTGTGACAGCCTCTCCATCACTGCTGTACGTCTGCCCAGGGTATATAATAGACTGTGAGTACTATAACCACCCTCGGTTAGTAACTACCCCTGTGACCTCACCATACGCCTCACCCTGCAGGGCTGCGTACTGCACTAAACACATAGATTCAACTATTAAGCCCCTGCACTTATTGTGCACTATTAAGCCCCTGCACTTGTTTTGAACTGATAACAGCCCTTCACTGCCTAAGGCTACTGTCACATCTGCGGCATTGTGATCCGGCCACCATTTTCGCAGAGTGCAGTGGTTTCTATCCAGCCAATTCTCTGCATTTTTGCCAGATTACGGATAGATTTCCGCCCAACCCATTATAGTTAATGGGGCCGGAAGGTATTCTGTTGCATCCGGAAGTGCTGGATTCAGACAAAATTAGTCTGCGTGAAATTAGCCTCTGACCGGTCTGGTGTCAAGCCCCATACCACTGTTGACCACCAAGGAAGTCACCATGTACCCTTTTGTGATTTAGATTAAATAATATGATGAGATTGTTCAACAACTGAGATGTGTATTACGGGGTTCTGCAGCAGCTCAGATGTGTATTATGAGGTTCTGCAGCAGCTCAGATGTGTATTATGAGGTTCTGCAGCAGCTCAGGTGTGTATTATGGGGTTCTGCAGCAGCTCAGGTGTGTATTATGGGGTTCTGTAGCAGCTGAGGTGTGTATTATGGGGTTCTGCAGCAGCTGAGGTGTGTATTATGGGGTTCTGCAGCAGCTCAGGTGTGTATTATGGGGTTCTGCAGCAGCTGAGGTGTGTAGCATGAGGTTCTGCAGCAGCTGAGGTGTGTATTATGGGGTTCTGCAGCAGCTGAGATGTGTATTATGGGGTTCTGCAGCAGCTGAGGTGTGTATTATGGGGTTCTGCAGCAGCTGAGGTGTGTATTATGGGGTTCTGCAGCAGCTGAGATGTGTATTATGGGGTTCTGCAGCAGCTCAGGTGTGTATTATGGGGTTCTGCAGCAGCTCAGGTGTGTATTATGGGGTTCTGCAGCAGCTGAGGTGTGTATTATGAGGTTCTGCAGCAGCTCGGTAGAAGCTGGAGGGAAGAGAACAGGCCGGGTATTAGGGAGTGTCGGCGAGACCTTAAAGGTCCCAATCAGGTAACACAGTGAAGCGGTCTGATGACACATTGGCAATCATAGCCGGATTATGTTTGTGCCTCTCATCGGTAACTGCCCATTGACGAGCTTTATCTATTTATATCTACCACTTCTTGGGAGTAAATCAGAGGCATAAAATAAAATCCAAGAAAATAATCTGTTATATAATAGATATCAGGGAAGGGAACGTGGAGACGATGTAATAGGCAATTGTCACAAGAAGATGAGATTCTGCATCCAGCTGTTTTCCCCATCATATCGTTTGCTCACAAGGCCACGCTCCCATGTTAACTAATTACTGGAGTAACTTATCCAAACCGCACACGTCCCAAGAACATAATCTGCTCGTAAACTGCTAAAGCATAAAAAAAAACGCTCAATGAGGATCCGAAAATATAATTAAAAACCAAGGTTAAGCCATAAACGGCTTCATGTACACCACAAATGACTATTTCACTTCATTATTTCCTGTTTATGCAGCCAAGGAAGGAAAAGACAAAGGTTTTAGAGCGGAGAAGAGATGAGCCAACGTCTTGAAATTTGTTTTGTGGCCGATTCATCAATTTTTCTTTTTTTTTTTTAAGTGCTCTAATTGGCTTGAAAATTGCCATATGACACCCTCTAGTGTTCTAGGACTCAGAATTTTTTTTTAGGAAAAGATGAAAAGGATGTTTTTCTATCCCGCCTTTCCCAGTGGCGACTGTGTAGCAGTAATGGTAATGGCAGCAGTGGATCAGCAGCAGTGAGTAGCAGCTGCGGTAGTGGCGGCAGCAGCCATACGGTACAGAACATGATGGGGCACCGTCAGCAATGGCAGTTCCACCGCCATAGGTGGGTAAAAAAACTCTCACAGATCCAGGTCTGATTCCTTTTGACAAAAGTGATGTTTCAAACACTGGCACTGCAGATCTTGCACATGGCAGTGGTTTTGTCTGCTGGCCTTGTGGAGAAAAACATGTGGGAGTTGCTCGCACTGAGCCAGAGACAGACGAACTTGGCCTAGGTCTGGTACGTTTTCAGCCTGCACCTGTAACGCCCCAGATTGGCATTACCACCTCTGACGCCTCTCCACTATCTTCTATGGTTAATATAATGTCATCATATGCATTTATTCCAAATCCTGCAAAATGTGTATATTTATTTCTATGCAACTGTTATGTACAATGTAATGTGCCTGGTTCACCAGCAGATGGCGGCGAGTACAGGGACAGAGGATGGAACCTTCTTTCCTTTCCCTTCTCTCCCTTTATGGAGGAGTTTAGCTAGTGAAGGTCAGTCTTCCCTTCCCCTTCAAGGAGAGACCTTGTGTGGAGAGTACCCCCTGTTCAAGGGAGGTTGTGCTGCAGAGAGCCTGTCCCTTCTGGGCAAGCCCTGCCTAGGCCAGCAGAGCACCATCGGCTCTGCTGGAACAAGAGAAAAGAGCAAAGACCCTCAGAGAAGCCAGGAGGACAGGTTCCCTGGATAAAAATACAGACAAAGATAAAGACAGAGTCAGACCAGAGAAGAGAAGTTGCACATACAGCAGAAAGGAAACAGCCAGAGAGTAACTGATGTAGTTAGAGAGCTGAGAGTGTTTGCCTGCCAAAATTTATGCCAAAGCTTGTTGATGACCAAGATAAAGTTGGAAGATTGTTGCCTGATATAAGTTTATTCAAGTAAAGCTGCTTTTCAACGTTATATCAAGTCCGGACTCCATTTCTTTAATTATTCCTTCACCCACTATTCATTTTAGTTGCACGGCTGCGGACAACAACGCCTGGGGTTCGAGGATATCCAGGTAGGAGCACCGTGACAAGTGCACAGCCACACCTAAAGGGACATTATAGGCAACCCTTTTACCACTCTGGCATTCCTACACCTGGGAACCAGTATCACCATCTACTTATGGGGACTCCGTCCCTCGTTGCTGAAATGCAACTGGCATCACGACAAACTTTTAACAACTCATAACACCTTAAAGGGACCCCCTGGCCGACATCTTTCCCGTGGTTGCTGCACACCCACAGTATTGTTACAGATCAGCGAGTGTGAATCCAGAGTAGCAACTTACCGGTCTGCAAGTGATGTTTCTACGCCACAGTGGCCACTTTTTGAAAAAGGATTGAAGACAGAAATCAACAGCTACAAGCAGGGATGCACCACCAATGCCTCAGGCAGCACCAGGTAGGGGCAAGAGAGGGGCAGCAGAAGGGGGATTATCTGTTTCTGCAGTATAGTATTGGGAAGCACAGTGGGCACAGTATGTGGATCTGTATTACCCTGTATGTTTTGTAGTGCTGTATGTAATGTTTTTTAAGTATGTATTTACCAGTAAGGCTACATTCACACGAACGTATTTTGTTTCCGTGTCCGTTCCGTTTTTTTTTGCAGGATGCAGACCCCTTTATATCAATGGGTCCGCAAAAACATGCAGACAGCACACCATGTGCTGTCAGCATCTGTATGTCCATTCCGTCGCCCCGCAAAAAAATAGAACTTGTCCTATTGTTGTCCGTTGGATCCGCAAAAAAAAAAAAATGGATGCCATACGGAAAGTCATCTATTTTTTATGCGGGTCCGCAATTTGCTGCCCGAAAACACATACAGTCGTGTGAATGTAGCCTATGGCTGGAGGGAAGGGGTTAGGTTAAAGAGTCACTGTACTTTCACAAAATTGTATTTCATTTAATAGAGAATGGTGTAAATAGCAAATTTCTAATTCACGCCATTTAATAAATCTTCCTGCATCCACCTAAAAAAAGCTGTAGAGTCATGGCCACTAGGGGTCTCTCTTCCACCTAAATTGCAATCCACTGCCTGTTGACAGGCAAGATCCGTCCTTAGTAACAGAGATAACAGAGAGGAAGTGGGGGGTGTCAGAACTAGCTGCGAATGTGAGTCTGCTTCTACACTGCCTCTGAATTCATAGGAGTCTCCTGCCTTTCTGCAAGTGCGATTGGCCTCTCCTTATCTATTCTGCAAGCTGCGGAGCTGAAAACAAACATAGTGGGAAGTAGGAGAAAGGGCGTCACAGCAGTATAATGCTGTCAGATTCCACAGAAAGGAGACAACCCTGCTTCTGAGAGAAATGCATCTATCTGTGCAGCTGAAACAGGGAATAATATGGCTGAAAGAGACATTAGGGAAGCCCAAAAGAACACCTGTTCCTTCACAGCTATGACTGTACAAAGAAGGACCGCCATTAGGCAAACTTCTTTTGTTAACTCAGGTACATTTTAAATGCCCCCATGAGAGATCAATAGAATATTGGAAGGCAACAATATCTGGAATGTCGGTCATCATGATCAGGTCATGCTGGTGTTTTTTTCTTATAAATGTTTTGGAGGAAGGGGGGGCATTCCCAAGTTTGCTATGGTGCCCAGAAATGTCTAGCTATCCCGGTTTAAATGCTCACATTTTCCTCTTGAGCTACGGGGTGACCTTCATTTTTTGAGGCATCAAAGCAGTTAAATTCTTCTCAGCTAAGGTTGATTTACTGAATGTCTATTGTGCCGAGGTAAGGTCACGTCTGGTAACCCTGCGCGATTGCATTGCGGCGCTGATTAATGGCAAAAATGACAGATTTTTATTGTGTCAAATTATTTTCCTTTTTGCAGACGATTTTCGCGGTGGCAATAACAGATGATGATGAATAGGCCCCATGAAGTGGATAAAAGTGAAGGAACAATAGATTTAAAGGACGAGTGCTCAAGTCAATAGTGTCCTGTCAGGAGCTGATGAGATGATGCCTTCCTGGACTGTCTCTGTATTTTACGTAAAAGCATCAAGGAGTGGGGGGGACTGGAGGTCAATGAGACTTAGAAATAATTCATGCAGACCATCCATGGACCATAACCCATGACTGCAATTGTGACCAATCCTAAGAAATAAAGAAGGTGTTCTAGATTAGTGGTCAGAACCTTGTGGCTCACCAGCTGTTGCAAAACTACAACTCCCAGCATGATCTCAAAGCCTGCAGCTGCCTGTTGAGAGCTGAAGTACTGCAACTGGTGGGGAGACCTAGTTTGGGGACCATTGACCCCCATGCCAAACATAAGCAAAAATGTCCAAAAGCATTCCATATATACATGGAGTTATCCTCTAATTAAAGAAGGTGTAGAATCTCCAAGGATCCTCAGGCATCAAGGTATTCATGACAATTGTTCCAATTAGTGGGAGGGTTCCTTGTCCTCACCACTGTAGACAACCTCACTGCTAAGTTGACCAAACACATGAAATAATGATTGGCTACATTCCGGCCGACCCTTCATTCATGGGATCGTTCATATGAATGATCCCACCATCAACACGAGTAAGCTTAAAAAACTGACTTCTTGGTTCTTGAGCAAAATTGAAAATCATGGGCTAAGATGTCCAAAATTTTGTAGCGTGGCCGATCACATTTTCGACAGTTAGAAACCCTTAGTCAGCCATTGCAAATCTGGCAAAATTAGCTTGTGTACGGGCACCTTAAGACCTGGAGGCTTTAAAGGTTAACATTGCGTTTACAGAAAGTGTGACCAAAGTAGGCTGTCATGCTACCATGTTGATGGGGAAGAATTTACACCAGCGGATGAGCTGCCAAGATGTCACAATTTTAGAATTGCTGGTCTAAAACTAAATAAGACCAGAAGGGCACTGAAGAAACCCTGAGCACAGCGTGAAGACCATGAAAGGGTCAGACTCTTTCACCATAGAGGATCCAGTGAGCAAAGTCTCTGGCACAATAATGGACCCATGAAATCCTAGCTTACAACAACCTCATATGAAGCTGATAGATTCAATCACTCACTAATAGTGATGGATGAACATCTGCCGGGACGGTTCGCGAACCTGCCTAATCTTGTCTGCAATTGTGGACAAGAATAGGACATGTTCTATTTGTTTGCAGAAACGAATAGACCAAATCAGAAACCATATGTCCTACCACAATCCGGGGGGTTCCAGTGCACATCCATGAATCCCGGAGGGAAAGCAAAAACCATCTATCCCTGGGCTAGATGATGATGTGGTATTGAAGGACAGGGTGGGCAAAGAACTGTCCCTGATATTGCCCTACAGGGGGGTGCTATTCTGGCCCTGATAGCCTAACCACAGACCACCCACCCTGATAAGAGCGACCCTGTCCGGAACCTTATCCTATATAAAAATGGCCCAGTAAGCCCCTAGCCCCTAGCCCCTGACTTCCAGGTGATCACTATATAGATCCATGTGTTTTTGACTCATCATAAAAGTATATTATAAGTATATCGCACCCCTCTATGTATCACACCTATCGATAGCACACCTATACCAGTGCTTAAAAGGACTTTTGTGGCCCTATTAGCTAGTGTTTGGTGTCCCTAACAGCCTGTCCCTGCTCCACACAGCAACCTCTCCCTACACTGGCAAAACACTGAATGTAAAATGGCGGCCAGATCAGGTTTATTTATAAGGTAGGGGGTGTGTCCATGTGCTGAAATGCCTCAATTGGCTGTCCTGTACCACCTGATGGATGTGTCATGGGTCAAAGTTCTTCACAATGTAAAAGAATATGTCGGGCGCGAATATCTCCATATGTTCGCATGTTCGGCGAATCAAAGTTCGCCGCGAAACGACCGCCGGGCGGACCGCAAGGCCATCTCTACTCACTAATAGTTCATTTTTTTATTGGCGACTCAAAAATAACCTACTACTGTAGATCTATAAGATGCAATTTAGGAATCAAAGCCAGGTGCTAACCCTATAGGTCATGGACATGAACCTATTCTGCACAGATGTAGTATGAGCCTTGGAATTGTCTGGTGGGCCCAAAGAACCACATCTTCTGGAATCCCTACTCTATCATTAACATGCCCATTTAGTTTGGCCAACACATTATATGGATGTGGGTTCTCCTGATGGGACATTCCATTTAAAGTCTGCGGATTTCATGGCCCTTAACTAAAATCATTAGAAAATTAATTGATTGGATCAACGTAGGACATAGAAGCCCAAAATATTAACGACTTATCTCCACGTGTTCTTGGACACGTTTTGTTCATTCTCACACCTGCTCATGTCTAGGCTTTCATCCCCTCAGCCGAGCGTTGATGGATTGCACACATTATTTTACACCTTGTGGTTTTACTACCGCACGTACTTCAAGTTGTGAGGACAATGTCATGAGAGTGATACGTCCAGCTGACTTTCCCGTGAAGAGGTTCTCAGGCATCAGATCACTCGGAGAAGTTCTTGAACGCTCTCACATAGCCGCGGTGCCAATCAATAATCCGTACGTGTCGGCTGAGCATCTGCTGAAGTTGGCTTCGGTGCCTGGCTCTGCTCTCTCGGGTGTTAAGTCACAACGCATTAAGGACGGTAGCGCCAGATCAATCAATGACTTTTTAGATTGTCATCCACCTCATGTTCCTAGCTGTACCCCAGAGGAATCCTTTACATATCTGAAGCTGCTCTTATACTGGATGTATAAATCGTACCTTAACCCTTTGTTGCATGGTCAGAATGTCCTTCTCTACTCTTAAAGGGGTAGCACCCACCAAACAGGTTCCTGCTCAGGCAATGGCTGTGACTCCATGAACCTAACTAGGGGTTATAAACCTGGTGGGCTTATTTGTTTGCTATACTGACCTGGACACTTGATGGATCTCGTTCTCTGATCAGTTATCCATGTATCCATAATGAATGAGCTCTTCCTACCCTGAATTGAATGGTAAATCTTTTGCCTCTAGAAGCCCTTTGAGGCCTGGTTGACCGTGGGATAGTTCTGTCAATATCGGGACTGTTGGCAATTGAAGTTAGGATAAATCATACCATACTGATGTTTGGTGTCTGACCTCATTGAAGAGACCTACACAATTCCATTCAGGTTAATGGGGATGTGTTGTAGTTTTTTTTAACAGTGGTTGGCGCTGTATAGGGAAAATCAGTTAAAGAACCAACACACCGTCAAGTATCCCAACACTCCAACCTCCGTCTATTAGCGCTAAGCCATTACTTCCTATAGTTGGGAATGTCTTCCATAGGCTGTCAAACTTCTCCATCCACCATTTGTTGGCAATTCTGCTTCGATGAAAGACCTGAGTAGTCAGAGACATATTGGTTTGCAAGGGAAGCGCAGCCTGACAAGCCCACTGGAAAGACTATTATGGTTAGGCAATATAGCCAGGGATGCACCAAGCCTTTCTGCTGCTTGAGGCGAAAACTGAAACGGCCCCCCCCCCATGCCAATTTCTCAACCTAACCCCTTTGCCACAATGAAAGCGCTCATTGACCATGGCCCTTCCGCTGTCCCCCTCTTGCCCCTACCTGGTGCTGCCTGAGGCGATTGCCTCACCTGGCCTCATTGATGGTGCACCCCTGGGTATATCCATAGCAACCAGACCAGCTGAGCTGTCTTTCTCAGAGCTGGGTTGGTACAGTACAGTGCCACAGTTTTTAAAATTACTATGTATTGGACTAGTCTACTGGGGAGACATGGAGCACAATGATATAAGCAAAAATGGGGCCTTCTCCTTTTTGTTAGCCAAGAGCAACGTGGAAATTTCCACAGCAAATCCATAGTTTCGAGATCATCCAACACACTAGGCCTCAATCTACGCCATAAGTGTTCTATGGTCATCTGACTTTCGTTCACTTGAGCCAGGTCGGGGTGCCGTATTAGGAATCCTAAAATTAGCAGTGCACCTAGTTTTTCTGCTGCCTGAGGGGAAAACTCAAAGGGCGCCCCCACTCCCCAATGCTAATTTTTTAATCCAACCTTTTTAACCCAACCCCTTCCCTTTAGCCCATGGCCTTTCGGGTGCCCCCCTCTTGCCCCTACCTGGTGCTGCCTGAGGCGATTGGCCTCATTTTTGGCAGGGGTGCACCACCAATGAGGCCAGGTGAGGCAAACTATAGCCATCTGTTTAAAGGGGTTATGCCTTGATTAGTGTAAGAAATTAAAATCAGACAGCTTATAGTACATGAGAATCTATTTCTAACAAAGCTAGAACCAGCCCTGTACCTCACATGGTGTCAGAGATCTCCCCATTCATTGCTACAATTGCTCTGCTAGGTGTATTTCAAGCTGGCAGCTCAGGGATGTGCCCTTTCCACTGCAGCTTTCTCCCTATCAAAGCTCAGAGTGTGTATCCTTTCTGCTGCAGCTCTCTCCCTATCACAGTTCAGGGTGTGTGTCCTTTCTGCTGCAGCTCTCTCCCTATCACAGCTCAGGAGGTGTGTCCTTTCTGCTGCAGCTCTCTCCCTATCACAGCTCTGGAGGTGTGTGCTTTCTGCTGCAGCTCTGTCCCTATCACAGTTCAGGGGGCATGTCCGTTGTGCTGCAGTGTTCTGCCTGTAACTGTCTCACAGTATCTAACAGTATATCCTGCTTTGGCAGTTAAAGGATGGAACTGAGCATGTGCGACCACCAGAGAAATACGGAAAAGAGCAAACAGCAGGTGGTGCTATACAGATACATTTTATTGAATAGATCAATGGCTATACTGAATTTTATTACATTCAGTTACAATAGTGGTCATATCCAGGTGCTGGTTTGAAAAATGTAGAATATTTTTCATGGGACAACCCAATAGAGATCTGATGGTATCAAGACCTGGCTCTTGGAGCTACCGTATTTTTCGCTTTATAAGATGCACTTTTTTCCCCCCAAAAGTGGGGGGAAAATGGCCGTGCGTCTTATAAAGCGAATACTTCGCTGGCTGCTATGCTGCACAGCGCGGTCAGCGAAGTATCAGTGACAGTGTGGAGGGAGGAGGCGGGGCCCGGTGCAGTGACTCTACTCTAATACACCGGGCCCCGCAACTGTTAAACATTCAATCTGATCTATATCTAATAGTATATGCTCTGTACGGCTCTTACTGTAGTACCGTAAGTATAGCGCAGACCGGCATCTCCATCGGTCATGCGCCACCTGCCGCAGCTCCCTCCTCATGCGCCGTCTGCTCCAGCTCCCTCTGTCATGCGCCGCCTGCCCCAGCTCCCTCTGTCATGCGCCGCCTGCCCCAGCTCCCTCTGTCATGCGCCGCCTGCCTGTTCATTCATAAAGTGAGATAAGCAGGCAGGCGGCGCATGAGGAGGGAGCTGGGGCAGGCGGCGCATGACAGAGGGAGCTGGAGCAGACGGCGCATGTGGAGGGAGCTGCGGCAGGTGGCGCATGACCGATGGAGATGCCGGTCTGCGCTATACTTACGGTACTACAGTAAGAGCCGTACAGAGCATATACTATTAGATATAGATCAGATTGAATGTTTAACAGTTGCGGGGCCCGGTGTATTAGAGTAGAGTCACTGCACCGGGCCCCGCCATGAGTGTCTCCGCCTCCTCCCTCCACACTGATGCATCTGATGGGGGATCTGTAGATGACACTTAGGGGGATCTGTGGATGACATAAGTGTCATCCACAGAGCCCCATAAGTGTTATCCACAGATCCCCCATCAGTGTCATGCACAGATCCCCCCTCCGTGTCATGCACAGATCCCCCCTCCGTGTCATGCACAGATCCCCCTCAGTGTCATGCACAGATCCCCCCTCAGTGTCATGCACAGATCCCCCCTCAGTGTCATGCACAGATCCCCCCTCAGTGTCATGCACAGATCCCCCCTCAGTGTAATGCACAGATCCCCCCTCAGTGTCATGCACAGATCCCCCCTCAGTGTAATGCACAGATCCCCCATAACAGTGTGTCATCCACAGATCCCCCATAACAGTGTGTCATCCACAGATCCCCCATAACAGTGCGTCATCCACAGATCCCCCCATAACAGTGCGTCATCCACAGATCCCCCATAACAGTGCGTCATCCACAGATCCCCCCATAACAGTGTCATCCACAGATCCCCATAACAGTGCGTCATCCCCAGATCCCCATAACAGTGTGTCCTCCACAGATCCCCCATAACACTGTGTCCTCCACAGATCCCCCATAACAGTACATCATCCACAGACCACCTTTAATTCAAAAGCTACCAAAAGCGCACCTTTTGGTTCAAAATATTTTTTTCTTATTTTCCTCCTCAAAAACCTAGGTGTGTCTTATCATCAGGTGCGTCTTATAAAGCGAAAAATACGGTATATACCACTCCCCTGGGTGTCATTTGACTCCATTTTATGTCAATCAAGATCTGAGTGCAGACTAAACTACTCCCACCCCCATCATTGCTTACAGGGAATGATGGGAGTAATCATAATAGTGCTAATCGTAACACTATACAGGTTCAGAAAGTTCCAAAAACATGGTCGGTGACATGAGAGTCATAGTAAAGATATCGTAGAGTCTTAAAATTGTGCCCAGAGATACCTTTAAGTACAGATTGTCCTGGCGTGATCTGGAGTTCTGTACAAGTCTGTGAGTTCATTACATAGTCATGATATCGGTAAATGTAGCGCTCTAAGCACACGCACTGCCATTGCACAATGATGAATTCTCTAATAACGCTTAGTGGCTGCCACCTGGAAACGCGTCATGAGGGATGGTTTAATTACCGTACAATAAATGTCACCAGAAAAACAGGCACCTGGAAAACAAATAAGAGCATTATGGCTAAATTAATGTTTTTTCATGACGGAGAGTTAACTCCACGTTCTCCATGTTCATACGAGTCTTCTCTAAGGAGAAGGATTCACGGAAAGATTCATTCAGTCATCGGACTTGAAGACTTCATGATGTAGAGCGAAGAGAAAATCTAACACCTGGTGGCTCCAGACTGAGAAGTAGAAACTTGCCTGGGCAGATATCTCATCTCCTGGCCTGTCAGCTAATTTGCATATAAATTACTACACATGACCGGCTCATTAAAGAAAGTAGAGGAAATTTATAAAAGTCAAAAACTAAGATTTAAGCAACTGCGCTAGAATTGGCATTACCATCATAAACAGAAGACTTGCTACCTGGTGGGGGCAGGGTTTGGCTTAACCTATACTAACTATAGACATGCTGATCATCTGCCATAACGAGGATTTGTGATGTCTATATTAACAAAAAATTGTGACTCCTATTAATGAAAACAACTAAAGGAATTCAATGGTTGGAACTTGCCAGTTTCTCTACCTCCTCATGTTGTGCATCTGTGAGGAGCATTTCCCTGAAAAGCTCAGCAATTTGTGCTGTGAATTTCTCCTTCTTTCCAATTTAGGAAGATCTGCAGTCACTTTGCTTCCAGTTCTGCTAATAATTCTGCTCCCTTCCATCTCAAAATTCAGAGACAGAGGAACAGTCTTCTTGAGTTACTGCTGATGCTGCTGTGAGTACAGGGCATTATCAACTAGCAGCCCCAGAAAAACAATCTATCCTATCTATCTATCTATCTAGAAGCAGAACAGTGAAAATAGATGGAAATACTAGGTGCAATCCCTCCAAGACCATTATTAATTGTCCAGAGATTCAACTTGAAAAATGAGGCAACACTCGAATATTGGTAGAAGGGTGACGGGTCATCACCCTTCTACCAACATGGGAGTGCTGCCTCATTTTTCAAGTTGAATACATATCTATCTATCTATCTATCTATCTATCTCCATATATCATTTATCCTTCATTTCTTTCATGGCAGGGAGGAAGTAAAGGGCTGGAGAAGTTTGTATAGTGTCCTTCTCTGCCCCATCTAAAATAAATGAAATGTGCAGCCTTCAAGTGAATGAGGCTAATAAGCAGAATAGAACACATATTTTGTAAGCCTTATCAGCAGAAAAAATGTGCTGCCTTTTGGTCACCTGGAGTAAATGCATATATGAGAAAAGCCGATGATGTAACCATCAAGTGTGCTGTGTCATCATATTGAATGAAGGCAGGAAATCTACATGTTTCTGTTAGTCTGTGACTGCACCTTTAAACCTCCTTTAAAATGCAGTGTTTTCATTCTCAGTTAACCCTTGCTATACCAGGGATTTTGCACATTTTCCATCTTATTTGCACCATTATTGCTCCAGAGAAATAAACTGCAATGTTTCCATGTCCTCTTATTACCACCTCTTAAATCATCCCGCGTTAAGGATATAGCTTTATATCACAAGGGAAGTTTACTGTTGTCTAAGCCAATTTGCAGGGGCGCAGCTCTGTCAAGTGTAATTTCACTGAATTAAACAGAAGATATTCCTAAGAGTCATGGAAGGAACAGAAGCCTTTTCAGAACAATTTCTTCAGTCAATTAAATGTGTGCATTGATGTGCCGAGGCATTTGCCGGTCAGAACGTGGTAAAGCGTAAATGTGACTAGATAGCATGACTTACTGTTAGGGCCTATTATCTGAATAGGATGGATGTAAACACAAGAGGTTGGGCTCACAGACTGGGATTTAACTGTTAATGGGTCATTGTAGAACTAATGACTATGATGTAGATGACCAACGACGGTGTATATAACATAGAAGCAGACCATGCAGCTTCTATGGTACCACTGGAAGGAGGATGCCCTAATTTTGTTTGGTCTTTTCCTTTGGCTCCCCTGTGTCACCTCAGACTACTGTACTGTAAGTCACTTTTCCCACTGGAGGTACCTTGGTCAAATTGGGGTCTGATTTAGACATTAAATCTGGGATCTGATTTAGGGGTTACGTCTGGAGTCTGATTTAGGGTTCAGGTTTTATGTTGGATTTATGGGTCAGGTCTGGGGTCTGATTTAGTGGCCACTGTAGTTATGAGGTCTGATTTAGGGGTAAGGTCTGAGGTCTTATTATGGGGTTAGGTCTGGGGTTTGATTCAGGGACTAGGTCTAGGGCAGGGATGGCCAACCTGCGGCTCTACAGCTTTTGTAAAACTATAATTCTCAGCATGCCCAGACTGCCTACAGCTATCAGCCTACAGCAGGGCATGGTGGGAATTGTAGTTTTACAACAGCTGGAGAGCCACAGGTTGGCCATCCCTGGTCTACGGTCTGATTTAGGGGAAAGGCCTAGGGTCTAATTTGGGGCTAGGTCTGGAGTTTAATTTATGGATAAGGTCTGGGGTCTGATTTAGTAATCAGGTCTGGGGTCTGATTTAGGGGTTAGGTGTAAAGGTCTGACTTAGGGGTCAGATCTGAGGTCAAATTTAGCAGTTACTGTATGTCTGCGTCGGATTTAGGAGTCAGGTCTGGGGTTTAACTTACTGGTCAGATCTGGGGTCTGATTTGGGGTTCAGTTTTTGGGTCTGATTTAGGGAGTCAGGTCTGCGGTCTCATTTATGGGTTAGGTCTGAGGTCTTATTTAAGGATCAGGTCTTGTGTCGGATTTAAGAGGCAGATCTTGGGTCTGATTTAGAAGTCAGGTCTGATTTTGTGGTTATTGTGGGTCTGAGGACTGATGTAGGGGTTAGGTCTGGGGTCTCATTTTGGTTTCAGGTTGGGGGTTCGATATAGGAGTCATATCTGGGGGTCCCATTTATGGATAAGGTCTGGGGCAGTGGCGTAGGGATAGCCATAGCAACCATAGCAGTGGCTATGGGGCCCTACACCACTGGGGGCCCGTCCCGGACTGCATTCATTTTTTTTTACACAGCCAGGTGGGCGGGGCTTGGGCGGTCCGCGGCTGTAGTGGGCGGGGCTTGGGCGGTCCGCGGCTCGGGCCTGGCTGGGGGGAAGCCAAGGAAGGAGAGGAGTAGTCAGGTCAGGACTGGAGTAGGCGGGCCCGAGGCGCACTGCTGCACGAGCAGAAGATGAGGTAGGCCAGTGAAGGGGGGATCTGTGGAGGACACTGGGGGGGGGATCTGTGGAGGACACTGAAGGGGGGGTATCTGTGGAGGACACTGAAGGGGGGATCTGTGGAGGACACTGAAGGGATCTGTGGAGGACACTGAAGGGGGGATCTGTGGAGGACACTGAAGGGGGGATCTGTGGAGGACACTGAAGGGGGGATCTGTGGAGGACACTGAAGGGGGGATCTGTGGAGGACACTGAAGGGGGGACCTGTGGAGGACACTGAAGGGGGACCTGTGGAGGACACTGAAGGGGGATCTGTGGAGGACACTGAAGGGGGGATCTGTGGAGGACACTAAAGGGGGATCTGTAGACGACACTAAAGGGGGGATCTGTGGACGACACTAAAGGGGGGATCTGTGGACGACACTAAAGGGGGGATCTGTGGACGACACTAAAGGGGGGATCTGTGGACGACACTAAAGGGGGATCTGTGGACGACACTAAAGGGGGGGATCTGTGGATGACACTAAAGGGGGGATCTGTGGATGACACTAAAGGGGGGATCTGTGGACGACACTAAAGGGGGGATCTGTGGACGACACTAAAGGGGGGATCTGTGGACAACACTAAAGGGGGGATCTGTGGACGACACTAAAGGGGGGATCTGTGGACGACACTAAAGGGGGGATCTGTGGACGACACTAAAGGGGGGATCTGTGGACGACACTGAAGGGGGGGATCTGTGGACGACACTGAAGGGGGGGAATCTGTGGACGACACTTAAGGGGGGATCTGTGGATGACACTTGGGGGGGATGTTGGGGTGGGAGGTCCTGGAGGGGTGTTTGGGTGGGAGCTCTGGAAGGGGTGGGAGGTCCAATAGGTATGTGGGGGTGGGAGATCCGGGAGGGGGGGCCCATAATTTTTTTTGCTATGGGGCCCAGTCATTTCTAGCTACGCCCCTGGTCTGGGGTCTTGGGTCTGATTTAGGTGTTAAGTCCAGTGTCTAATTTAGGACTCAGGTGTGAAGTTCTGACTTAGGTTTCAGTAATGGGGTCTAATTTAGCAATTACTGTAAGTCTGGGGTCTGATTTAGGAGTCACATTTTAGGTCTGATTTAAGTTTTAGGTCTGGGGTCCGATTTATGGAATCAGGTGTGAGGTCTGACTTACAGGTCAGGTCTTAGGTCTGATTTATGGGTCTGGTTTGGAGAGTAATTGATGGGATAAGTTTGGGGTCTGATCTAGGGAATCAGATCTGTGGCCTAATTTATGGGTCAGTTCTGGGGTCTAATTTTACAGGTCAGGTCCAGGTTTTGATTTAGCAGTTACTGTAGGTGTGGGGGTCTAATTTAGGAATCAGGTCTGGGGTTTGATTTACTGGTCAGGTCTGGGGTCTAATTTAGGGGTCAGGCCTGATTTATGGGTCATTTTGTGGATTTATTTATGGGTTCGGTTTGAGTAATGATTTTTAGGTCAGGCTTTAGGATTTATTTTATGATTTTTCTTATTTATATAGTTTGAAGACTCAGCACCTGCTATTTTCCCAACCATGACAAAACAAGTATCCAAAAAATCCTAAAAGGCAGGCAACCATAACAAAGACCTACCCTAAAAGCACCACCTTTAGAAAGAATAGAAAAACAGACAAAATGTCATTAGGTGACTGCTATCTAGGTCCATAAAAAAAAACATCTGGATCATTAGCACACTGCAATACATACAAATTAGCTACTGTCAACTGCATGCTATATTAAAAACACTTGTCAGATGTGGGTACAACACTCTTCCTCGTTTCCTTAATTCATGTTTCTGCTCCAATTCTTGGTAGAATAAACAGTTACTTTGGGCTACAGAGAAGTTGAGGCACTTCACTTACATTCACATAAGAAAGCTTCACCATAAATTAGTGTCAATGTGAAGCAGGGAAAGAAAGGAAAAAAATTAAACAAAAAGAACAGGATCTCATGAAGCCATGGGAGGTGGAACACAATGAAAGTTGTGAAGAAGAAAAGTTTGCAAGTTATTAGATAACCAAAACTTAGGAAAACAAAATAAGCCCACTGGAAAAATCAAGACTGTGTTCATAAAGAAGACCTATGCTCGAATTCATTAGTATTTTTGTACTTCATGAATGATAAGCCCCTATGACAACTTCTCTTGCCAGTACAACTACAGTCAAAGTAGTCCTCACATCTCACAAGGTTCAAAGGTCTAAAGCAACATGAGATATTTTCGGTGTGTTGTCAACACAGGGAAAATCAGTAAAAAGGAACCAAATATTTAGTAAAAAGTAGACTGTGTCATACCATATAAAGTGCCAGGAGAAGTAATACCATATAAAGTGCCAGGAGAAGTAACTACAGAGGTTCCAAAAACTTCAGTCACAGCCAACCCCTTGAGACTGAGGTGGCCCCAAAAGTTGGGGAAACTAATGTAATAAATGATGAAACATAGTAGGGGAACCTATTGCAGATTTTTCATTGGGTCCAAAAGTTTCAACATACTCCTCTGGTGCCTGAGTCCCTTAAAGTGCACTTGTCAGCAGGATCAAACCTATTAAACTGGTGCTTGGTAGGGTTGATCCTGCAGATTAAACTGATACCTGTCTTGTAAAAACCTGTTGCAGTGTTCCCGAGAAAAACTACTTTTACTCCTTATGAAGATGTGGGCTAAAGTGCACTGAGGGGCAGGACCAGCACTGGAAACTTGAGTAGCTAAGGTGACCGAGGAGCTAGGCCCCAATGGGGCCTTCAACTGCATAAAGAAGTCTTCTTTCTTGGGAATGCCAAAAGGAATTTTCACAAAACAAGTATCATTTTAATCAGCAAGATCAACCCTTTCAGGCAGTGTGCCTGGTTTAGTAGGGTTTACCCTGCTGACAGGTGCCCTTTAAGTATCTTGGCTCTCTAGAAAGCACATTCACAAAGCAATACTTTTGACAGCAGGCCCATGATGCAGCATCAATCATGAAATCTGAGCTTTAAAAATGTCGATAGCATTTTTTAAAGGAATTCACATTCTCTCTTGAGCATCGATGCCTCTTTATTTTTAGAATTATTCGTCGGAGTCCAAACTCATGTATTCCCATATAATGCATATTCTCGCAAGTCTTTGAGGCATGTTCGAACATGGTTTTAACCGGAATACCCCTTGAGTGCCGTGATGGTAGTAATTAGAATGCAAACATTTTAAGACCAACCAAAAGAACAGATTCCAGTTTCTCTTAGACCTTCTGCCACTAAGAAATGCAAAATAATAAGTGCCTCATACAACAGGTGGACAACATGGCAGAAGTCCAGGAACAACATTTTCATTGATAGTTTTCCAAAAGAGATGGAATTTGTCAAAAAGAAAGTATTTCCTACCTCTTGTTGAGTTCTCAGAATAATCTTCCGTTGGACCAGTCATGATTTTGTGCCTCGATAACTCCTCCGCATTGGTAACTCTCCATGTGTTGTTATTTTGGGAAGGAGAATGTTCCAGATCACAGTGGGATTCGAAATTACAGTTGAACTCTAAGACACAAAAAAAGGTAAAAAATGTATAAATTGCACACATCTGCTTAACTCCAAGGCATGGAGGGAACGAACAAATCTTTTCCAAGAAAATATTTTATTGATGGGTTGGTAGCTCCTGCCATGAGGCAAAGTAAGAGTATTTACCGCCTAAGGAGGTAATGAGACTCACCTGAAGTTTCAAAAGTTCCTTCTTTCCTAAGATCAATTAAAGTCAGACTTTTTGTGAAATGTTCGCGTACAGTGGTTGTCAATTCAACCTAAAGTATGAGTGTTAATCTATAAACTCTCTCGGACCCAAAAGACAGAAGACAACAAACATGTTTTCATGTCATTGTCAAATACTGCATCATCATTCACTTTCCCAGTGAACTTAATTTAAATAACATTTTAGAAACTCAAAAAGATTTCAAAACAAGAGTTGTGCAGTTACCAAGAACACTAATTGGCTAATGGCTTTATGAGGCTAGTGATGATCCCCCTCATGATGACCCAAGACAAGGTGATGACATGACTTGACTTGGCAAAGTAAAATACATGAAATATGATTTCATAAAACAATTACATTAATTGAATTATATCAAATGCAATCTACTGTGCTTGCTGTTGCCCCCTGAGTCATGACCGGTCTAGAGGAACATAGAAATATTGAAAAGCATCTGTTAATCTTTCGGCCCATTCAGTCATTGTCCTAAGCAGCATATTTTTTTTTTTCCAATAGTATAACTGCCTCATATGTACAAGAATAGAATTACTATAATACTGATCCTATGTACAGAAACATAACTGCTATAATACTGCCTCCTATGTACAAGAATATAACTACTATAATACTGCCTCCTATGTACAAGAATATAACTACTATAATACTGCTCCTATGTACAAGAATATAACTACAATAATACTGCTCCTATGTACAAGAAAATAACTACTATAATACTGCTCTTATATACAAGCATATAACTACTATAATACTGCTCCTATGTACAAGAATATAACTACTATAATACTGCCTCCTATGTACAAGAATATAACTACTATAATACTGCTCCTATATACAAGAATATAACTACTATAATACTGCTCCTATGTACAAGAATATAACTACTATAATACTGCTCCTATGTACAAAAATATATCTACTATAATACTGCTCCTATGTACAAGAATATAACTACTATAATACTGCTCCTATGTATAACAATATAACTGCTATAATACTGCCTCCTATGTACAAGAATATAAATACTATAATACTGCCTCATATGTACAAGTATATAACTACTATAATACTGCTCCTATGTACATGAATATAACTACTATAATACTGCTCCTATGTACATGAATATAACTACTATAATACTGCTCCTATATACAAGAATATAACTACTATAATACTGCTCCTATGTACAAGAATATAACTACTATAATACTGCTCCTATGTACAAAAATATATCTACTATAATACTGCTCCTATGTACAAGAATATAACTACTATAATACTGCTCCTATGTATAACAATATAACTGCTATAATACTGCCTCCTATGTACAAGAATATAAATACTATAATACTGCCTCATATGTACAAGTATATAACTACTATAATACTGCTCCTATGTACATGAATATAACTACTATAATACTGCTCCTATGTACATGAATATAACTACTATAATACTGCTCCTATGTACAAGAATATAACTACTATAATACTGCTCCTATGTACAAGAATATAACTACTATAATACTGCTCCTGTGTACAAGAATATAACTACTATAATACTGCCCCTATGTACAAGAATATAACTACTATAATACTGCTCCTATGTACAGGAATATAACTACTATAATACTGCTCCTATGTACAAGAATATAACTACTATAATACTGCCTCCTATGTACAAGAATATAACTACTATAATACTGCCTCCTATGTACAAGTATATAACTACTATAATACTGCTCCTATGTACAGGAATATAACTACTATAATACTGCTCCTATGTACAAGAATATACCTACTATAATACTGCCTCCTATGTACAAGACTATAACTACTATAATACTGCTCCTATGTACAAGAATATAACTACTATAATACTGCTCCTTTGTACAAGAATATAACTACTATAATACTGCTCCTATGTACAAGAATATAACTACTATAATACTGCTCCTATGTACAAGAATATAACTACTATAATACTGCCTCCTATGTACAAGACTATAACTACTATAATACTGCTCCTATGTATAAGAATATAACTACTATAATACTGCTCCTATGTACAAGACTATAACTACTATTATACTGCTCCTATGTACAAGAATATAACTACTATAATACTGCCCCTATGTCCAAGAATATAACTACTATAATACTGCTCCTATGTACAGGAATATAAATACTATAATACTGCTCCTATGTCCAAGAATATAAATACTATAATACTGCTCCTATGTACAGGAATATAAATACTATAATACTATCCTCTATGGACAAAAATATCATCCTTTAGGATAATTTTATATTTGGAATTTTGGATAGATTTGTTTCTTCTTTTTCTGCTCAGTTACTTTTTATTTACTTGCTCTATCGTTTAGGGCTTTACATCAGGATAAATAATATGGACACTGCCGCCCTGATATCATAACATGGAAATAAAATTCAGTAAAGATAAAGAAATAATCCATTTTGTGTAATAACATTTAGAATTATGGGATGTTCCGGCTGGGGTCTCGACCTGCCTGTCAGAAGGTTGCAGCGTCTGCTTGTGTTCGAGTGCTGCCATGTATCTGAATGCATTACCTCACTGTGCTCTTCTCTATTATAACCAGAGGCTTTTAACCCCCCGCATCTATCTACAGTCACTGGAGCCTGAAATCATATCCGGTCCTAAATACAAAAAAATTCATCTCATGGGTTGATTAATGATTCATATCTGTCTTCTGCTATTAAGCCAATGAAGTTTGGGTTTTAATTATCCCAACAATGTAATTAATTTAGAAATAATATCTGGGAGATTGCAACATTGTATCCATTTACTAGATAATGGCTGTTTGGAAAGAACATTCTAATAGGAAGCTGTGTAATAGTTAACTCAAGTTTTTTGGGAAAGTTTTAGGGAAAATTTTGAAGACAAAATTGAATTTCTGGTTCACTGTCAGCCTTTAACAAATTACACATTAGGGGACGATTATGAGCACAATAAATCCATGCTCAATCCTTTAGATGTTCTCCTAGATCCAATCATGAAAGCCATCCCAAGTCATAAAAAAGAAAACAACATTTTTGGTGTCTATTTTGGATCCATATTGCTTGAGCAACGAAGTCTAAAAAATTTCCAGCTCCACTGGCTTCTACTGACTTCCATAAAAAGTCAAGATGGCTGTGTCCACCACACAGAAGTCATTGGCTGTATTGACTCCCCAGTTCTTAAAAATTCTTTGAATTTCATGCCCTTCCTCGTCTTTGTCCTAAGATCTGACTCAGACAGCCAAGCCACCAGCCTGGGTTTTTATAATTGGGAAAGAGGTTTATTGCACAGGTAGCTGTGTAATAGTCAACCCAAGGTTTTCTGAAAAGTTTTAGGGAAAATTGTGAAACAAAATTGAATTTCAGGTTCACTTTCATGCACCCCAGAGTTTTAAAAAAAATTACACATTAGGGGGGCGATTATGAGCACGATAAATTAGCTCCCCACTGGGTTACTAGAGCCTGAAATCCAGGCTCAATCAATTAGAGGTTCACCTAGATTCAATCATGAAAGCCACCTGAAGTCATAACAAAAGAAAGAGCATTTATGGTGCCAATTTTGGATCCATATTGGTTGAGCAGTGGAGTCTAAAAAATGTCCAGCTCCACTGACTTCTACTGACTTCCATAAAAAGTCAAGATGGCTGTGTCCTCCACACAGAAGTCATTGGCTGTATTGACTCAGTGTGGAGGACCACACTGAGTCAATTCTTAGAAATTGTTCTTAGAAATTCTTTGGATTTCAATCCCTTCCTCGTCTTTGTCCTAAGATCTTACTCAGACAGCCAAGCCACCAGCCTAGGTTTTTATAATTGGGGAGGAGGTTTATTACACAGTTCATCCCGATTGGCCCCAAAATGAGCATGAAAGAGGTGAGACATGATGGGATACTGTGCATGCACCCACAAAAAATATTTTAGCTATGAATGTGATTTGGATTTTCAATTTGTGGAACCAAAGATTTCATAGTAACAATGAATGTAGAAGATGCTCACAAATCCTACCTACTGCAATACTCCCTTAATACTCTGCCTTAAAACTGTGAGAAATATATTCGTTATTCTATTTCTGATGAGCCATTTCCTCAGACTTTTTTCTTACAGACCTATTATCAAAACTGTGTTTTTCTGCAAGGCGTCTGGCTGCCACAGGAGCCCTTTCCCACTGCTCTGTTATAGAAGAGAAGGAAGATAAACCCTACCCCTTAAAAAAAATCCAGAACCTCCAGCCATCTTACAGGTAAAAACAGAAGGGATCAAGAGAAAGTGGACCCCTCTTGATTGCTGATATACATTTTAACGTTTACCATCCCTTTTAAGGGCTTGTCCTTTTTGGATTGTCTCTTTTTGTTAGATTAGTTTCCCCATGATAAGTTAATCCAAGTGTCTTCCTTTGCTGGGATTACCAGTGATGAGATGTAAAATCTCTCGAGCAGCAAGAGTTCAATTTCTCTGCAGCTCCTCCACAGGATAATTAAAGAATTGCACATTTCTCATTAAGATCAATATCCGGAGACCTTTCTGTTTCTCCAGACTAAGAGATGCAGATTTTTTAGATGCTTCCAAGCTTGATGTTTGGGAAGAATCACATATGCAAATCTCCCACCATCACCTGGAAGAAAGAGACAAAAACCACCGCTGTAATGTGAGATGTTATGTTTCATCGTATTTTCCCGGCATTTATCGAAATCCTCTGTTCCTCTCCTGAGCCACATGAGGACATTAAGCCGTCATCCTTCATAGACTCGCTGTAGCTTTCGTATTTCGTTTTTTACAATTTTAATTCATTATTTTTAATGCTGTACATTTCTTTCTTTAGAAATAGTCAATCGCGAGAAACGAGCGCGTGAAAATGTCCTCGCTAACTGGTCGACATTCTGCGCAAATCACTAATGTTTGGATCAGAATGTCATACCTCATTACCAATTCTGAGGTTATATGGCACATACATCCCCAGAACAGGAATAGGAGCCGCATAAACTCATTATACGAGGTGGAGAACTACACGGCTGGTAACGTAACAAAAAAATAAAAAATAGGTTTGGCTGTAGTAGGTAGAAGAAGAGCAGAGATCAAAATGCCCTCTCCCCCCCCCCCACCCCATTATTGTGCCTGGTTTTGCCACGCCAGGTCTATGGTCCTCCATCCAAACCCATTGCTCTTGCTATCAGTGATGTTCCTCTGATAGTCCTGAACAGGATTTGTCACCTAGGAGTAAAGGAAATTGGAGAGAACCTCTGTGCTTCTATGATATGGTCCTTGGCCTTGAGATTGGACATTAAGACCTTTGTTTGCAAACATATAGGATAAGGCAGTGGAATTAGTCTATTCTGTGTAGTTGGTGTCCCACCCTAGACTTTTAAAGTCACAAATACTCCAGCCCTGATCCATGTATAATGGAACTTTCACTTAAAGAAGCTGGCCACCTTTTGGTGATGGTGGTGGTGGTGGGGTTGGCAAACCCTTCACCTGGCCAGACTTGCAAAAGGGAAGCGTACTTACCTGGGTTCCGGTTCCTTTGACCCCCCTCCTTTCCTCGGCTGCCTCGCTCAGGTTCCCTGCAGTCAACATCCGCTTTGATGCCACTGCAAACAATTACTGGCCGAATTGGTGACCTTCCCTACTTACATTACGTGACCAAATGACCTGACGCAAGGGGAGCAAGTCACTGTTGCAGCCAGTAATTGACTGTCTAAGCGGATGTTGACAGTAGAGGACCCTGTTAGGTAGAACCTAATTGTCACATGTCGGTTAGGTGGAGCCTAATTGTCACATGTCTGTTAGGTGGAGCTTAACTGTCACATGTCTGTTAGGTGGAGATTAATTGTCACATGTCTGTTAGGTGGAGCCTAATTGTCACATGTCTGTTAGGTGGAGCTTAATTGTCACATGTCTGTTAGGTGGAGCTTAATTGTCACATGTCTGTTAGGTGGAGCTTAATTGTCACATGTCTGTTAGGTGGAGCTTAATTGCCACATGTCTGTTAGGTGGAGCTTAACGTGGATGTTAATTATCACATGTTTGTTAGGTAGAGCTTGTCACATGTCTTTTAGGTGGAGCATAAGGTGGAGCTTGTCACATGTCTGTTAGGCGGAGCTTCATTTTCACGTCTGTTAGGTGGAGCTTAAAGTGGAGCTCAATTGTCACAATTCTGTTAGGTGGAGCTTACTTGTCACATGTCTGTGTGCATTACCCACTAGAAAACTTTGTTCAAAGACTATAAGTGATTGCTGGGGGTTCCCGCAATGTGGCTTCTCATCGGGTCTCTGGTATTAAAAAAAAGGGATTATGCAAAGCAGGGTTGTACCCTCTCCTGCCCCCAGGTCCTAGCACCACCCTTAGATGCACATGACTGGCCATTCCTGCAGTACAGAGGAGCAGAGGCGAGAATTTTGTGATTCTGTTTAGTTGCACTAAGGCAGCGCATTCATCACGCCTGGAACGCATTGCCTTCGAGCCAAGCAAAATTAAATCTCGCCACTTTATGGAGTATTTTGAGAATGCTCTCTCCGCAGAAGACATTATGTTTGATTTAAAAACTCCAATATGGAGGGAGAGTTTTTAGGTCATTTGAGCCGGGGCTTGATTATTGTGGGAATGTAAGGGTGCGGGGAGGGAGACGCTAGAAGACAACAGGTTCATGTCATTTCTGCACGAGACTATATTACCGGCCCAATGTTCTCCTCGTAGTCACCTAATCTGGATGTCCTGCAGCAAGGACACCAGCAGAGGTCACTCATAAGGGCAAATGACAGCAGTGCAGTAAAGGACACATCTGCCTTAAAAGGATATAGGCAGTGTTCCCTCTAAGCCTTGGCAGCTGCTGAGCAGGGTTGGCTCAGAGCTGGGCACAGTGCCATCAAAGGTGGGCAATAGGAAAACCTAAGATAATTGTCACATTAAAGAGCATACAGTGTAACCCCTGCACCATCCTGTACAATACATTATAATCCCTGCACCATACTGTGTAATATACAGTATATTATAATCCCTACACCATGCCCTACAATATATAGTATAGTTCATACACCATGCTGTACAGAATACATTATTATCCCTGCACCATACTGTACAATATACATTATAATTCCTGCACCGCTGTACAGTATACTTTATAATCCTTGCACCATGCTGTACAATATACAGTATAATCCCTGCACTATGTTGTATAATATACATTATAATCCATACACCATGCCGTACAATATACAACATAACCCCACAGTGTAGGTGTTATACTGTACAGGGATTATAATGTATATTATACAGTATGGTACAGGGATTATAATGTATATTATACAGCATGGTACAGGGATTATAATGTATATAATACAGCATGGTACAGGGATTATAATGTATATTATACAGCATGGTACAGGGATTATAATGTATATAATACAGCATGGTACAGGGATTATAATGTATATAATACAACATGGTACAGGGATTATAATGTATATTATACAGCATGGTGCAGGGATTAGACTGTACAGCAAATGTATGTAGGTTACACCATGCCGGACAATATAACCCCTGCACCATGCTGTACAATATACAGTATAACCCCTACACAGTGTAGCGGTATGCTGTACATTGTGGGGCACAGTGTAGCGGTATGCTGTATATTGTGTGGCACAGTGTAGCGGTATGCTGTACATTGTGGGGCACAGTGTAGCGGTATGCTGTATATTGTGTGGCACAGTGTATGCTATATGTGTATAACATAAACATATTCCACATGAAAACTTACTTGGCTTGGCCCTTGGGGATCTCGGACGCCACTTCAACACTTTGGCCGGGGGGCTAGGTCTAAGAAGATGCCGTCCCCTCCTCTTTTCCCCTCTTTTGCCGCGCTGCACATGTTCTCCGCTTCCAGTTGCAGCGGCGCATGAGGAAGGAGGCGGGGCCAGTTTGGAGCGCCGCACAGGAACGTCCTGACACTGGATAATGTCAGGACGTTAAGGGCACTGTGGGCAGTATGGTGGGTGCCTGTTCCAAGTTCTAGAGCCACCCACTACAGCAATGCACACAGTGAAAATTGTGGGCATTGCCAGGGTAGGCTTCCCCAGAGTAGGGAACAGGCCTACACCATTACATGAAGTCCGGGCTGCGGCGGTGAGCGGGCCTGCAGAGGTCCTGAGTGGAGGCATAAAGAACGCTGTG